>NC_136515.1:5698559-5733559 GCF_053919585.1 Euprymna scolopes | reverse complement strand
ATATATTTATACATATACATATATATACATATATATACATATACATATATATACATATATATACATATACATATATACATATACATATATATACATATACATATATACATATACATATATATACATATACATATATATACATATACATATATACATATACATATATATACATATATATACATATACATACATGCATATACATATACATATATACATATACACATATACATATACATATATATATACATATACATATATATATACATATACATATATATACATATATATACATACATATATATACATATATATTCATATATATACATATATATTTTTATGTAAATACAGTCATATCTTGCTACGATGTGCAGACCCTTTCAGTCATATTATATATCATCAGGCAAGCAAAATTAAGGTACAAAAACTCAAATCTGTGCCTTCATTTTTCTCGTCTGATGATACCTACTATGATTGAAACGGTCTGCACATCGTAGCAAGATATGACCGCATTTACATAAAAAAAATTTTTAAAATACTTGCTGTCTTATGATAGAGCACTATCAACGACCCTTGTTGCAATTCAATTATTTTCCATTTTTGTATATTTTCCAACGGATATATATGTGTGTGTGTGTGTGTGTGTGTGTGTGTGTGTGTGTGTGTGTGTGTGTGTGTGTGTGTAGGGATTTAGACCTGGAGTCTAAAGAGCAGAGTTTATTTTAATGTAACAATAAATATATTAATACTTTTAAAAGAACATTGCTTGTAGGAATGTAAATATACAATAAGCTCACTAGGTATATGTATCCTAGAGCTATATTAATATTAAGTAAAAAGATTGATAATTGTGAATTATATATCAAAAGAAAAAACAAAAAAAATCAACTCGAGTGTACGATCGTTTCGGAAACGATATTCCTTTTATTAAAAAAATTATTGTCAATAATTATTGACAATAATTAACAAAAGTCTTGTCATGGAACATAATCTCCTCATCAGCAAAAAATAGGGAAGGAGAAGTTTAAGACACTTAATTAAAACTAGCATTTTTATCGCAAGTAAGGCAGATATTCCTGCAAATATTTAAATACATAAGAACGAAGTTATTAATTTTATGTTGCTAATGAAAATAGAAAATTAGGAATAAAATTAAGATATAATTTTTTATATATATAATAAAAAAGCAATACCTTTTTGAGGTCCATAAGAAAACTTGTTTTAAGTTCAGTCAGTATATCTTTGGGCATGCTGCTGTTTCTTGTCTCCGAATGGTTTAAATAATTATTTAGAGTTTCATTTAATCTAAAAATGCTGTGCTAATGAACAGTTAAAATGTCTTATCAGTGGACTCTTAATTTAAAATTTAAAATCTAAGGGAGATAACTGCAATTTTTTGACAAGTGAAATAAAAAACTTTTTAAAACTTTTAGTGATCAAAGGGAGACAACTTATAATTATTTTAGGGATAAATTATTTATTTATTGTGATCTCTAACATAGTAAAAATATAGCAATGTTAATAATAGCAATGTTAATAATAGTAATGTTAATAATTTAAAGGAAATTAAATAGAAAGGAAGAAATACAAAGGATCGAAGAATACAATATAGAGAAGGAAAGAAAAAAGAAAATAAACAAAGAGAAAGGAGGAAGAAATAAAAATGAAGGAAGAAAGAAAGAAATTGAGAAAGAAAGAGAAAGGGTGAAAGAAAAATAAACGAAGAGAACAGATAAAAGAAAGAGAAAGAAAGAAAGAAAAAAAGGAAGAACGAGATGTAAAGTGGCCGCTATTTTTAAATTGTGTTGCTACATCTCAAACCTCTCTCAGACCCCCCACGCCGTCTGATACGGTCGCAAAGAAACAAAACAAATATAAATAAAAATGCGACTCGGTATTTTGTAAAAGTGCAAATAGAATACATTTATTCGTGGTTCTTCCAAAACAATGCATTTCATTATTTTTTCAACGTCTCTTCGCACACACAAGTACTTTTCTTAAAAGTCTCTGTCGCCGCCATCCCACGTGTCCGTCGTCAGACAGCGCTTTTTCGCCCTCGACTTTCACACGTTCATTTTGCCCGAATGAACTTTGCTTCGCCTTTCGACAACATGCTGTCCTTTTTTTTTTCTTTTTCTTGTGACGCAAGCTCGTACACACTTGCCAATTTATATACGTGCTTTAACGGCTGCTGCTGCTATTTTACCCTTCGGCTGCTGCTGCTGCTGCTGCTGCTGCTGCTATTTCAGTAGCTATTTATCCTTCGGCTGCTGCTGCTATTTTCACATGCGCTCATGCGCGCTCTGTTATAGAGAAAGGAAGGAAGAAAAAGAAATGAAAGAAGAAATAAAAGGAGAGTAAGAAAGAAAGAGAAAGGAAAAGAAGAAATAAAAAGAATTGAAAGCAAAAAAAAAACGGATTATTTGAAAGAAAAAAGTAATTTAAAAAAAAAAAGAAAATACTCAAGAAAGAAAGAAGAAATAAAGAAAAGCAAAAAACACCATTAGAAAGAAAGAAAGAAAGAAAGAAATGGTCGTCAGACTGAAAGAAAAAAGTCGAAGATAAAATGAAAAACAAAGAAAAAACAAAAGAATTAAAACTAAAGAAAATAATTTAAAAAAAAAATGGAAATTAAAAACTTCAGAAATTTTCATCGATTTACAAAAACTGAATTGACATCAAATCCGCCACTGAGTCAAAACGATAATCGGGATAAAGGTTAGGATTATGATTAAAGTTTAGATTAAAATCATAAAAAGAATTCAGATTAGAAGCCGACCCACGAACGTGTCAACATCTAGTTACATGTCGAATGAGAATATAAAGAATGTCTTTTTCTCTCGATTCCGTCCCGGTTGACATGAGCGTCTTTGAAACCCAGAAAGCCGATCAGGATTCCATCACGATTAAGGTCTTTGAGGATGGTGATTCTGTACAAAAGCTAATCTGGATCTTCAGGGAAGGTTAAAATTAATTGACAAAAAAATAGAAATAAAATTTCTGCTTGTCATGGCGTATATATATATATATATATATATATATATATATATATATATATATATATATATATATATATATATATATATATATATATATTATTCAGACAAACATTATTAAAAACAACAGAGATACCTTGTTTAATGGTTGTTTTTTTTTTCATTTTTTCGATCTTTCGTAAGATTTTTTAACTTCAAGATGGAAGGTATTTACAAATGTTCCATGGTTCACACGAGCGCTTTCGATTCTTTCTTGAATCATCATCAGGTGGAGATAAAATATTAAAAATAGAAGTGAAATATATAGTTACGAATTATAATAAGAGTCAATGAAAAGTCGATTAAAATATACATTTACGAGTGATAAAAAACTCGATTAAAAATTAGGATGATAAAAGGCAATGTTAGTAAAACCAGTCGTATACTGGTTATGCTAAACATTTCAGCACATTATTGCTACTTTCAAAATCAATGCTATTTATAGATGGGTGCTGGGTTTTTATATATAGTGCTTCAAGTATTTTTAATTTTTTACAATTACTTTCTCGTTGCAAAATCCTTGTGTTGTCCACGAGGACTTTTCTAAGATTAGAGGGGGGACAGCTATGTTGATTTGTTAAATGCTGGTATATTGAGCTAGTACTGTTCAAATGCATCGTTAATCGACGGGACAATGTGTTTTTGTATGTCCAATATATGCGTTTTTATTTTCGGAGTTACACTCTCCTAAGGGGCATTGAAATTTGTACACAATATTGGTTTGCTCCAACATTTTTGTCGCCGGCAAGGAGTTATTTTTAACGATGAGGTTCTGGGTTCGATACTTCTTATAGTACATAATAAATCTAATCTTAGAATTGTTCTCTAGAGGTGTTGTATATCTATGTATGATGTTTTTAATGATTTTTTCTTCCACTCTAAAATTTGGTGTCATTTGGTTTTTATAAAATGTGTCTATAGGGTTAGTGTTAGAAGATTGACTAGTATTGCTGTTAAGGTTTTTAGGGGACTCTAACAATAGTTTAATTTGTTGATCAACAATATAATTCGGAAAGTAATGTAAATACCTTCCATCTTGAAGGTAAAAAATCTTACGAAAGATCGAAAAAATGAAAAAAAGAACCATTAAGCAAGGTATCTCTGTTGTTTTTAATAACGTTTACCTGAATATATATATATATATATATATATGTGTGTGTGTGTGTGTGTGTGTGTGTGTGTGTGTTTCGTTGATCAATTTTAAATTCTGAAAAAAAAAAACAACATATAGAGACATATATTCGATTTAAGAATTTATTGCTTAACAACGGAATATATAGAAAGGATTATTTTAATTTCCTTAATCCGTGGATTTTCAACAATGGTACATATCAGAGGAAATGAACTGCAGTTAGCAAAATGTTCAGTTGCGAATGGATGCAACAATATAATTCGGAAAGTAATTATTTATAAGAACCTGTTCGATATTTTTAATTTCTATTAGTAGTGTTTTTTTCGTAGAAGAAATCATCTTAGCACGGTACATAACGTACATACATAGGAGGTTTATATTATTTTTAAATGTTTTATTTTCTAAGTCTGGCATATAAAATTCACTCAGGGTATGTCCGAGGACTGATCCTATTGCGACGCCATCTATTTGATTATATACCTTTTTATGATCCTAATGGCAACATATATAATCAAATAGATGGCGTTGCAATAGGATCAGTCCTCGGACCTTCCCTGAGTGAATTTTATTTGCCAGACTTAGAAAATAAAACATTTAAAAATAATATAAAGCCCCCTATGTATGTACGTTATGTTGACGACATACTCCTCTTAGCTGATAATGACGAACAGATATATAAACTTCAAGATCTTTTTAAAAAAAAAAACTCTGTTCTTAAGTTTACAATAGAATTAAATGATAACAAACAAATTCACTTTCTGGACGTCCTTATAGACTCATCTAACAACACTTTTGACACAGCTGTATACAAAAAACCAACTAGTACAAAATCCAGCCTCTTGAACTTTAAGAGTGAGTGCCCTCAGCGTTATAAAATTGCCATAATCAAAAATCTTTTAAACCGTGCTAAGATGTCCACCCCCGGGTTATTTGGGGGAAGTTCGTACAGCATTGCAGCAAGATATAAGGAAAAGAGGGTAGGTGCAAGAACACAACCTTGTTTTAGTCCACAGGTAACTGGAAACTTTTTTGTTCCCTTGCCTTCTTGCGATACACATCCTGACATGCCTTCATGCAGTGCCTGGATGCGTTCTACAAAATGGATCGGGCAACCAAATTGCTTGAGAACTTTCCATATTGCATCTCTTGGAACGCTATCGAATGCTTCTTTTTGTAGGTCATAAAATACAAGATAGACGGGTTTTTTTTTTGTTCCCTGCTTTTCTCCTGCAGCTGTCTTACACAGAAAATCATATCTATTGTTTCCCGAGAGGCATGGAAGCTGCACTGAGATTCTGGGAGGACGGATTCCGTGACTTGCAGCAAGCGATTCAGTAGTATGCGGGAAAAGATTTTTCCCATTATGAACAAAATCCCACGGTAATTGCCACATGATTTTCGGTCACCCTTTTTGAAGATGGTTACTATTACTGCGTCTTTCAGATCCTTTGGTACTTGACGTTCTTCCCACATCTTAAGAATGAGAGTGAATAGTCTTGTTTTCAGATGTTGTCCACCATGGTGGATAAGTTCGAAGGGGATATTATCAGACCCTGAGGCTTTATTTACTTTCATTTGCTCCATCGCAATTAGAAATTCTGTAAATGATCGTGGTGCATTCATCCATAATTGTGCTGGGTACTGTGGGACCATTTTGAGAAAGTCCTCATCTGCAGAAGATTCTTTATTGAGTAGAGTGGCAAAATGCTCCTTCCAACGATCCAGAATTGATTGTGGATCGTTGAGGATGGTGGCATTGTCTGCTGTAAGGAGTGTTTCGATGGAGGATCTGATATGGCCAAAAATTTGTTTTACACCGGCATGGAAATTTCTAAGGTCGCGGGCTTCTGCAAAACTCCAATTCTAAAGCTTTCAGCTGCCATCATTTGTTTCCTAGTTCCCGTAATTTTGATTGACACTATTTTTTGCGGTTTCTGTAGATGTTGGTTTTATGCCGGCTTCGAGGGTCTTGTTCATGATCATGGCGAGCGTTTATCTTTTCTTGAATGAGTTGATTAATTTCAGCACAGTTTTCATCAAACCAGTCTTGATTTTTCTTTTTCTTTAAACCAACTGTGACTTTGGCTGATTCATTAATGATCTTACTGATTGACAACCATTCTTCTTCCAGGTTGCAAGAATTGGTTGGGTTTATACGAAGTTGTTGTTCGATGGCGTGTTGGTATTTTGTTTTTACCTCTGTTAGGTGAAGTTTTGAGAGGTTATATTTTTTCCGAGATTGCTGTTTTAATTCAAATTTGGGCTTCTTTCTGGTGGTATATTTAGCACGTGTGATGACCAGACGGTGGTCAGTCCAACAGTCATCTACACTTAGTGCTGATTTAGTGATATTGATTTAAAAATCAATACGAAAAATATATAAATGTTTATATCTTTTCTGTATTTATTTTCTGTGTGTTGACGTGTAGGAATACAAAAAGTCTTTTGAAAAACAACAAGAATGTTTCCTTCAAAAGCACATAATTTTCGACCGATCCTTCGATCTTCCTCAGTGTGAATGATAGAGAACATGAATGTACGGGCAGGGTTTATCACCACTTATCAAGGCCAAGAGACCACTCGAGGATAAGGGCTAAAGAGTGTACAGTAGAAATTGGACAATATAGTAAATAGTCGTGACCCGAAAGCCAAGAAATGAAAATCTCCCAGAACTTTCAATCTTTTAAATTTGCTAGGAAGTTTAAAGCAGTGAATTGTTATTTGACAGTTTAAAGGCTTTACCTATTTCGTTTATTTATTTATTTATTGTAAATAAAGCAATTTTAATTGTTTGTTAATAGTTACTTCGTGACTTCTCTGGGGCCTTTAAACTGTAAAATAGAAAGATCTAGCTTTAAAATTCTTAGCAAATTGTCATAATAAAAATAAAGTTTGTTTCATTTTGTTTTCGAATTTCCGATTCAATGTTTAAGTTTTATGGACGCGGACAATTATTTTAAGCGGTTATTTGGCCATGATAATCCACTATTAAATGAGAATCTGCTAAGAATACTATATTCGACAGTTTAAAGGCTTTACCTATTTCCTTGTAGTGAAGACTGTATGAATTACTTTACTTGTGCAAGTTAGTTCCATGAAATAATGCTATTGGTAGTAAACTGACTGTTTATGAGCGGTTAATAGTTTTTATTTTTTCGTTTTTAATGCTCGCTAGTGTGTCCTGTGGATAGCGACAGAAGTGTAGATAATCGATGTAGAAAAATCCAACCGTATTTATGCAAGTTTTTACCTGTGAATGTATGCAACGTTATAGGAGGTTAGCAATATGTAAATGCCTGTTTCTGAATGATTATTAATCGGTAAATATTGGTCGTTTTAACGTTAGTGTCTCCTGTGGAAGGTGACGCCATGTTTGTCAAATTTTAGAAGTGTTCATTAATGTAGGAATTTGTTTCGTTCTTGAATGTGAGAATGTCCGGTTTCAGTCAATCGTAAAAGCTGGAACATTGTCGGGGAGAAGTTACTAATTTTAATGGGGAAATTGCATGGAATATGTTATGTCTATGTATGTAATTTTGCAGTTACGAAGAGTGACATCTGGTAGCAATGGTAGGACTAAATATATAGAGAGAAAAGTGGGGATTACTTCCTCTTACAATGTTGCGATTGTGATGGTGGTTCTTCATGGATGGAATCTAGCATTTTAATATCACAACTGAATGTGTATGTCGCTGGAAGAATACATAATGTAATAAAATTCTTCTTAAGTAGAAGAATCCAGGTTGTACTCGACGGTCGTACATCTAAACAATATGATATAAATGCGGGAGTACCTCAAGAGTCTATTCTCGGACCTTTATTATTCTTGATATTCATAAATGACCTCCCTGATAAAATTGTTTCAGAGATGGGTATATTTGCTGATGACACCACGCTCTATAACAGGCACAAGGGGAAAACAAATAAACACATATCTAAGGAAATAGCAGAAACACTAGAGGAAGACCTATAATCTGTAGTGGAATGGGGACAAAAATGGAGGGTTACATTCAATGCTGCTAAGACGAAGCTTGTTTCCTTCAATAAATACAAGAAACCTTCTCTACCACCAATAGCAATGGCCAAGAACACATTACCTTAAAGTACTTCCTTTAAACTCCTCGGCCTAACGTTTACAGTGAACATCAACTGAAATAGATACATTAAGAGCATTGCCAAAGCTGCTGTGAGGAAAGTGGGCTTTCTCTACCGTGCTAGAAAACTACTTATGCCTGACAGTATCCTATACCTCTATAAGGCCACCATTCGCCCATGTATGGAGTACTGTTGTCACATCTGGGCTGGTGCATCTGCTGTTTGTCTCTCACTCCTTGACAGTGTTCAAAAGAGTTGCCAACTATATAGAGGTACAGGATACTTTCAAGTGTCAGTAGTTTTCTAGCACGGTAGAGAGAGCCTACCTTTTTCGCAGCGGCCCTGGCAATGTTTTCAATATAATTGTTCCAACTCATGTTTCCTGTGAACGTTAGGCCAAGCAGTTTGAAAGATGGACTCTCAGACAGGGAGTCACTGGCCATTGCTATTGGTGGCAGAGAAGGTTTCTTGTAATTATTGAAGGAAACCAGTTTAGTCTTGGCAGCATTGAATGTGACCATCCATTTATGTCCCCATTCCACTACAGATTGGAGGTCATCCTCTAGTGTTTTTGCCATTTCTTTAGATATGTGTTCATTTGTTTTCCTGTCATGCCTGTTATAGAGTGTGGTGTCATCAGCATATATACCCATCTCAGAATAAATATTAGGAACAATAGAGGTCCGAGGATAGACCCCTGAGGCACTCCTGTATTTATATCACACTGTTTAGATGTTCGACCGTCGAGGACAACCTGGATTTTTCTCTTATCTAAGAAGGATTTAATTATGTTAAGTCTTCTATCAGTGATACCATATGATCTAATTTTCCTGAGGAGACCCTCATGTCATATGCTGTCAAAATCCTTAGATATATCTAGAGCTACCGCTCTGCCCTCCCCCGCTTTGTCAAGTGAATGGTATATACGTTCAGAGATTACAGTTAGGGTGTCTGCTGTGGAACGGGCTTGTCTAAATCCATATTGTTGGTCAGTCAGAAGTTTAGCATCTGTAAAGTGAAGGACTAGAGCATGGTTAATTAAGGTCCCAAATATTTTGGCGAAAAGTGGGAGGAGGCTAATGGGGGCGATAATTTAATGGGTCAGTTCTTTCGCCGGAATTCTTGAATATTGGTACCACAGAAGCAGTTTTCCAACAGCCCGAGAAGCAAGATTCATTAAGGCATTTGTTGTAGAGTTTGGAGAGAACTGGAGCTACTTCGGCTGAGTACTTTTTTAATAGCTCAGCTGGGATGAGATCGGGTCCACATGCTTTTGAAGTGTCAAGGTTTTTTATGATAGCGTGCACCTGATTATGTTAAGTATTCCCGATTCAGCATCCCAACAATTCTTTCTTTACTAAATTACTGTAAAAAAAAAAGAAAAAAAAAGACACAAAGAAACAAAAAGTAGTCATTTATTTTATTTATTAAGTTTATATTTTTTTTACATAAATAAAAAAACACCAAAAAAAAAAAAAAAAAGATCAAAAAAGGCTCCCCTGCCCCCACAAAAAATATTTTTTTTTTTAAACACAGACAAATAATTTTTTCAAGGAAAAAAAAAAATTAACTTTCTAATTCATTATAATACAAATTTCCTTTTATCGACACACGCATCACATGCATACTAACAAGCAACCACGTATATATATATATATATATATATATATATATATATATATATAGATACATAGGCAGACATACGCATACATACCACAAAAAAATATTCAATTACAAAAATAACAAAAAAAAAATCTACTTAAGAAAGAAAATTAAAGCAAAAAAAAAAAAAAGAAAAATAGAATATTGAAAAAAAAAAAAAAATTAAAACAAAAAAAAAAAAAGAATGTTGAAAAAAAAAAAATGTTTAAATGTCAGATTCTATACAGCTGGCAAAGACGATAGTTGAAGCATTTTCTACATTTAACTGTTATGTGCACAGACTGACCACAAGTGACCACAGACTGACCACAAGTGCACGGAGAGGAGGGGGGGGAGAATGGAGGTGCGGGACAGTTGACCGTGGCCCTCTTCACTTGCGGGGAGCCCAATTTAGAAAAAAATTGGTGCTCCATTTTAGTGAAAAAAAAAAAAAAAAAAAAAAAAATTAAAAAAAGAAAATCTGCCAATGAAAGTTCTAAAAGTGTCAGGGTGGAAAAAATAAAATGTGGGGGTATATAGGTGGTTATCTGGGGCAACATCATTGTTATGCCATGACTTTATGTCTGTTATCCCACCCATTCAATGGGGGAGCGGAAGAGGACTTTGGATTGGAAATGCATGTAATTTCCAAGTTTGATAGAAAAAAGAAATGTCTTTGCAGTGGGTAACGGGATGGCTAGGAAGAAATAGACATAAGCTGGTTTTCATTTTTTTTTTTTTTTATCTGTATTTTATTTTTAAACAGAACCCACCAACTCCACTTGGGGTGGAAAATAGACAAAAAAAAAAAAAAAGAAAATGTAAAAAAAGAAAAAAAAAAAAATGTTGCTGATTGTTAATTTTTTTTTTAAATAAAGGGTGCTTGTTAAAATACAGTCAACAGATCAATTTTTTTAAATATGTCGTTTTAAGTAAAAGCAATATTACATACTTAATTATGTTGAAAATAGTAATACGTTAAAAAAATCATGAAAAATCATCGAATAGAAATTCATTTCTAGTTAATATTTTTTTACGGAAAATTGGGTAAAACTGCATTTTTTGTAGATGTTATAAAATAGACAGTAGCAGTCTAGATGCAGGGGACATAACTCTGAAACAAATATTTTAGATTACTTGTTACTGTAACATTTGTTGTCTTTAGCAACAGACTTTTTTTCTTTTTTTTTTACTAGGAACACAATAGTAGTTGTCCTATTCGATGAATTTTCATAAGCTTTGGATATATTACTATTTTCGACATGACAATTAAGTATGTGATCTTGTTTTCGCTTAAAATGACATATTTTAAAAAATCAATTTGTTGACTATATCTTAACAAGCACCAAAAAGAATAATAAAAACAGTTTAATAATAATTTTAAAAAATAACAAACAAAAAACAAGAAAAACAATCGGATACATCGTGGGTTTTATTTCATTTGGGGGTGGGGAATGAAAGGAGTTAGGGTTGTCCGCAGTCATCCCCAACTTGGATATTTTGTTCCTATTTTTTTTTTTTTTTAGTTTTATTTTGTGTGTATGTAAATATTTTCTTTTTTTTTTTTTTCCTGCAGGGGTTTTCAGTTATTTATTTTTTTTTTTTCTCTGGGGAGATCCGACTGTCGAACATTGAAAGACGGAAAAAAGAGAAGAGCCGGCGTGGAGAAGAGGGGTGAATCGAAGGTGGTTGAATAATAAAGAATAAAGAAACTCAGAATGTGTGAGCATTACGACAGACTCCACATCCAAGTGCAAATTCTTCTCCTGTGGGTGGATGCTGGACGTTTAAAGGGCAATCGTCACCTTCCATGGACTGCGCTTTCGGACCTAGAAAATGGAAAAAAAAAAAAAAAATTAATCTATGTAAATTAAGCAGTAGATGTATACATGTCTATGTGATAAACTCTTCAGCACATAACACTGAAATTAACATGAATTTCTAATCTATATATATAAAAGTCAAAATGTGTGTGACCATTTCGTGTATGTCTTCAAAAGGCTTTTCTCGCACAATTGCTTACAACTGTTTATGTAGGTCCTAGATAATAATATCTAGGATTTGGGAAAGTGCGTCGTGTCTAGATTTATTTACATCGACTTTTACAAAATTATTGCTATTTTGGCTTCTCGCGTGTTGATTGGGCTTTTTCGTATAAAAAGCGAAACTAATTCAAAGCTAAGTAAGGTTTCTCGGCATCATGCCGGGAAATGTCCAGAAGCAATCAGCTTTGATCAATCTTGTATATCATACAATTGCTATTCAATCTGGACAATTAGGAGCTGGTTTCCCCCTCCCAAACATCTGTTGGGGGAAAAAACAGTCAAATTTGGGTAAACAAACCCAAACGCTGTGTGACTTCTATTTGACCTTCTTAATTAGGTCAAATGGAAGCAGCAGAGTTAACTTTTATTGCGCGCGCTTGTTTTTATAGTTAAATAAATAAATTCAAACCTGTCTACGTTGTATGTCGCGGTGGCCCAATGGTTAATGTCGCACGTTTTTTTTTTTTTTTCACACATTAATTTCCAACTCAAGGGTACGGGTTCGATCCTCATACTCACCTACCAAAAATTTTTTTTTTTTTTATTTAACACCCCTCCCCCTCTCCCGGAGTTTTGATTTACCTCAAGACACCCGGGCATCGCCGGGTACTCCCCCGCTAGTCATACACTAAAAGATGGTTTATAACGAGTAAAATCTTTGTTTGGATGGATGAATAACGCGTACAGAAATATGTCAGCAAGTTGAAAAGAAAAAAATTCTTTTTAACTGGCCAACATATTTCTATTACTTTTGTGCATGCGCAAATTCATTCATAGCTTCAAGTGGTTTGATTTTAAGTCTTTTTTATCTATCTGGAGTGCTAAATGTTTTGGTTTGGATTCTAGCTGATTCAGCACCCAAGTCATCAGTGTGCGTGTACAAATATTTAACCGATAAACCCTTAAACTACTGGTCACATTAACAGGAAATAGTAATCGTACACCAAGGATGGTTTATAACGAGTAAAATCTTTGTCTGGACGCACAGAAATATGTCAGTAAGTTGAAAAGAAAAAAAATTCATTTCAATTTGCCAACATATTTCTATTACTTTTGCGTATGTGCAAATTCAATTTCTTTTTTTTTTTTTTAGAAGGGAATCACCACTTGTCAAGGCCCAGAGGCAACTCGAGGATAAGGGTTCAAGAGTGCACAGTGGTCAAAAGAACAATACAGTAATCGTTAGAAGTGTAAATTTGGTAAATCAGATTACTTAAAGGGAACGGCTCATCAAGAACTTGTTTACATTGGACTTGAAGACGGCCATACTGTAGTCAGCTGGAAAACAGGAAACAGAAGCGAGTTCCACAGGTGTGCAATTCTAAGAAAGAAGCTTCGTCCATTGAATCTATGTTTAGGTTTAGGCACAGATAAAGAGCGGGGGAAATTATTGATAGTGCTTACTGCCAGACGAGTGTTTCTCTTGAATGTTTGGCGAGAAGGGACCATAGAGCTCAGACGAACACTTGCCATGAAAATAACGATAAAACAGAAACATTCAATTAATTTCTCCGAGTCGTTTAATATTAAAGCTTCCTTCTTAGTGACATGCAATATTTTTTTTTTCTTTTTTTTTTTTTTTTTTTTACAAAGGCATCACCACATTATCAAGGCCCAGAGGCCACTCAAGGATAAGGGTTAAAGAGTGTACAGTAGAAGTTGGTCAATATAGTAATCATTAGTAATGAAAATTTGGTAAATTTAATAACTTATATGGAACGGCTCATCAAGAACTTATTTACCTTAGACTTGAACACAACCATATTGTAGTGAGCCGGAAAGCAGGAAAACGGAAGACAATTCCACAGGCGTGCAGTTCTAAGAAAGAAGCTTTGTTCATGGAATCTACGTTTAGGTTTAGGCACAGATAAAGAGTGGGGGAAATTATTGATAGTGTTTACAGCTAGACGAGTGTTTCTTGTGAAAGTTTGACGAGGGGGGACCATAGATTGAAGCTCAGTTGAACACTTTCCATGAAAATAACGATACATCTGAGACAAACTCGCAACATCTCTTCTGTGAGATAGAGGTTGTAAGGAGGAGAAAAGGACATCTCCTACGAGGCTACGAAGTCTATTTTGAACTCTATCAAGGCAGGACAAGTCCTTTCTAGCAGCTCCTGCCCAGATGTGGCAACAGTATTCCATCCTTGGACGTACCTGGCTCTTATATAGATAGAGAATAGCATCAGCAGTGAGATATCTACTGGATCGATAGAAAGATCCCACCATTTTTCCAGCGGCCTTGGCAACAGATTTGATATACGTGTTCCATTTAAGATCAGGAGTAATGGTCAAGCCCAGAAGCTTGTCAAAACTTGAGGCCTCCTGAAGACGAGAGCCATTCATTTCAATTGATGACAAATGTGGATTAAAATGTTGATGATGTAAAGAGAGAAGCTTGGTTTTCCATTCTGCCAGATCTACAGCAGATGTGCTAACGGTTATATCTGATAGAATTAGTGAATCTCTCGACAAAGGCTTCCTTTCTAAGGCAATCGCTCTTGACATATAAAAGGCTTTCAATAAGGTATGGGCATAAAGGTCTACTTCACAAGATTTCCAGCTACGGTGTATCTCCATTTTTCAAGATAATCACAATACAAATCAATAAATAGGATGGTGGAGGTATTATTATTAAGAATGTCCATAAAACGAAAAAAACATTGAACTATCGTAAGGCAAAAATGGATGTGGGAATGGGATAACTGCATGTCACACCAATACAACAGCCGATATGTTGCATTGCTATAGCCTTCTTATACTCCTAGGCATCTATTTACCAGCAATGCTTTAAGCAAACTACCTTTTTTTAATATATATATATATACATATATCTATAAAAGTCTGTCTGTCTGTCTGTCTGTGTACATTTCCCTACACAGTAACTGTCAATTTTCAGTCTACAGACTCGAAATTGGATATACAAGGTATGGAGATTTGAGAAAATCTTTGTAATTCGTTTCCGGACAGAAATTTGGATGTTAAAGGGTCAAAGTTCAACGATTTAAGAACTCTACCAAACTCCTCTATCAATTTTGGGTATAAACAATTGAAATTTTAGATATAGGTTCTTTGGATATGGATCTAACTTAACTTGATTTGAGCCCAAAACAATAAATGTTAAGGGGTCATAATAGGGGTCAAAGTTAAAAATTTTTTTACCTCTGCGGTCTCTACCAAACTACTCAGACTTTTTAATTGTTGTGGGTGAAAAATTTGAGCTACCAATATATAAATGTATGTATGAATGTTTGCACGTCTGCCTAAAACTTTTGACAGAGGAGACGGATTTTCACAAGATCAGTATCGTTTTGAAGCTCAACCCTTCAGACGACGAATACCAAAAAATAGGCTAAAAACATTAATTTCTTCACCCTCAACTGGTCACTTTTCTACAAGGAGGTGTTGTTTTTTTGCCGATATTGTCGAAAGTCATCCCCTCTTTTCGATTATCTAGCCTTAATTTAAACCTATGTCACTTTGTTCATAACAGCAGTATGGGTTCGAGCCTGCTTTCCTACTACCACTTTTTTTTTTTTTTTTTTTTTTTTGCTCAACACACCTCCAAACACCCCGGCGCCGAGAACCAATGCTAGTGTATATATATATATATATATATATATATATATATATATATATACTAGCATTGCATCGCATCCCCACTATGTTACCTAGCATCTTCTCTAATCTTCTGATGAGAAGCATTCAGCTTCGAAATGCCTTGGCATAAAGAGTCCCTTCTATCTCCCAACTAAATGTTTGTATACCCTTATTGAATAAATGAACCAATCTATATTCACCAATATATAGTTTTTGTGACTTCATTTCCCATCCCTATTGTTCTCATATATATATATATATATAATAGAGAAAGGTAAAAATATATATATTAAATGAAATACTGAAATGCCATAGATTTACAGATTGTATAATACTGCAAACATAAAATCCAAATAAATATTTGTATCAATATTTATAAGACGATCCCAAGCAGATAAAGAAAAAGCTCGATATGAGATATAGAGCAATAATATGAATAGAAATTCTGAATTAAATTATGCAGAATTACAACAAAAAATTGTTTGACAAAAGAGTATAAATAATTATTAAAGTTTTTTTTTCAATTATCCATGGATTTTAAATAGCCATTCATTGAAAATCCATGGATTAAGGAAAAATAAATGGATATATAAAGTTAAATCAAATAAGACCTTTCGTTTGTCAATTTTTGTTCATGTCACGCCAATATGACAGCCAGTTCCTTGCATTGCTATAGCCTTCTTATACTCTTCCCTAGCTATTTACTAGCAATGCTTCAAGCAAACTACTTTTTTCTATTATATATATTGGTCGGGTTTCGATCCTGGCTTAAGGTACTTGCCTGTCTAGTCACATTGATGAGCTGTGATACAGCGAAACAGTACTATATGTGGATGACATATTATATATATATATATATATATATATAAAACAGTACTATATGTGGATGACATATACACATATACACACAGTAGAACCTCTAGATACAAAATTTATTTTTTGAGGCTTGGCTTTCCTATCTTGAAATTCTCTTATTGTCTAATTCGTTCCAAGCCTTACGAAAAAACTCAATGTGGTAGTGGGGGGGGGGGGGTCAAAACAACAGTAGGCAGCTCGGGTGGAAAGAGGTTAAAAAAGATTTGTAGTAGGCAGGCAGGCTCGAACCTGTAACATGAAGGCGAAAAAAAAGTTTTAAAAAAAACAAAAAAAAAAAACGTGATATCTTAACCGATGTCTCCATGGCGCGATCGGAAGTCCCAAGCTTTGAAATTAAGCCAACCGAGACGATGACTTTGCAAAAATGTCGACACAAAAATTGATCCCTCCTTGTAAAAAAACTGCTCAGTTGAGGGTGAAGAAATCAATGTTTCTGACCAACTTTTTCGATATTTGTCGGCTGAAAGATCAAGCTTGAAAATGATACCGATCTGGTCAGGATCCATTGCGCGTATAGAAAGTTTTTGGCAGACATACAAACACACACACATTGTCTTTTATATATTAGATTTCTAAGAAAAATAATAAACTCCTCCAACCTTTAGAAAAATTTCAGAGGGTGTACAATACAAAATTTAAACAGAAAATCTGTCTTCAATTTTTTAAATAATTTTAAAATATGTGGGGAGAAGGGGGAGGTAAGAAGAAAAATAAATTCAAAATAAATTAAGTAAAAACATGTTTTTCAGATAAAAATCAGTAAACATTTCCAGAAAATTCACTAAAAAAAACTAAATTGAATAAATCCCAGATTTTGAAAAGATTTTTCATAAATTGGGTGCCTAAAAAATAGACTTTCTGTCACTCGTATCTTCCGTAAGCTGGAAATTTATTTTTTGTATGCCGGAATAAATTTTTTTTTTTTTGTATGCAAGGACACAAAAATGTGTCAGATCATGTTTTGTAAGCTGAAAATGCCGAAAGAGTTTTTTGTATCGAGAGATTCCACTATAAGTATATAGATACACACAAAAATAAAATAAATTTCAAAGACCACCCCCCCCAAAAAAAATATCCGCAATCCAAATAAAGAGAGCGATATAGATAGAATGAGAAGGAGAGAGAGGTAGATTGGTTGTTTTTGTTTTATGGCATATCAACCCTCTTCAGGTTTATTTAATGCCGAATCCAGTTATTTGGAAAAACAATTTTTTTTTAGAATATATTTGGGGTTTTTTTCAAGTCGGTTTCTATTTAACCCATAGTTAGGTCTCTAACAGATACTACCACTTCGGGTGAGAGTGGACTTGGGAGCAATGGCAATTGAAGGGTAGCTCCACACTCCCCAAAACCCGCAAGCTGGAGCCTCACCATCGGATATAGTTTTAGGTCATATCCGGAACCGAGATAAATAGCGAGGAAGAGAAAGCGATAGAGAACAATAGATACAGAGAGAAAGAACAATAGAGAGAGAGAGAGAGAGAGAGAGAGATAGAAAGAGAGAGAGAGAGAAAGAGAGAGAGAGAGATAGAGAGAGAGAGAGATAGAGAGAGAGAGAGAGATAAAGAGAGAAACAGAGAGAGACATAAAAAGACACAGATAGAAAGACAGATACAGACATGGAGAAAGAGATAAAGACACACAGACAGAAAGACGCGACCGTTACTCCTGATCTGAAATGGAACACATACATTAAATCTGTTGCCAAGGCCGCTGGAAAAATGGTGTGATCTTTCTACCGATCCAGTAGATATCTCACTGCTGATGCAATTCTCCATCTATATAAGAGCCAGGTACGTCCAAGGATGGAATACTGTTGCCACATCTGGGCAGGAGCTGCTAGAAAGGACTTGTCCTGCCTTGAAAGAGTTCAAAATAGACTTCGTAGCCTCGTAGGAGATGTCCTTTTCTCTTCCCTGCAACCTCTATCTCACAGAAGAAATGTTGTGAGTTTGTCTCTGATGTATCGTTATTTTCATGGAAAGTGTTCGACTGAGCTTCAGTCTTTGGTCCCCCCTCGCCAAACTTTCACAAGAAACACTCGTCTAGCTGTAAACACTATCAATAATTCCCCCCACTCTTTATCTGTGCCTAAACCTAAATGTAGATTCCATGAACAAAGCTTCTTTCTTAGAACTGCACGCCTGTGGAATTGTCTTCCGTATTCCTGCTTTCCGGCTGACTACAATACGGTTGTCTTCAAGTCTAACGTAAACAAGTTCTTGATGAGCCGTTCCATATAAGTTAACAAATTTACCGAATTTCCATTATTAACGATTACTATATTGTCCAATTTCTACTGTACACTCTTGAACCCTTATCCTCGAGTGGCCTCTTGGCCTTGATAATGTGGTGATACCTGTGTCAAAAAAAAAAAAAAAGACAGAAAGACGCGCAGACAGAAAGACGCGCAGACAGAAAGATCAATTTTCTAATTTCCTCACCGGCTGGACATCGAGGTAAGTCAGCTTTTGGAATGTTGGTTACTCTCTGGAAATCATCATGGCACGTGTTACAGAAGTGCGTCGTTCCGAAACAGAAGAACACAGCAACTGAGCAACAGTAACGACATTTGTACTCCAGGAAATCAGTTCCATGTTTCGGACACAGCTTAAAAAAAAAAAAAAAAAAAAACAAAGGAAAAAGCGAGAAAAATTAGTATGTTTGGCAACAAAAACATTTCTATAAAAATAAACAATTTACTCGAACAAATTTAATGTCAGTCCGTTGCCATCATATTTTTTTTTTTTTTTTTTATTACATTTTCACCCCAAACAAGGCACATTGCCACTTTGGTGTAGGGGGCTACTATCAGGGGAAATTTAATGTCATAATTTGTTGCCATCATATGTTCATACATAATATTTTAGATATTTAGTTCTCTCTCCCACTGCAAGAACTGTGACACCGAGGTCAGAAAGTGGGGTTGAGAAGTCAGCGTCTCTGGGGAGGGAGCACTAACCTAGAAAACATGCCTGGGCAGCCCTGTCAGCATTCCCTCAGTAAGGGTGCTTCAGGTGATTAGCAATAAACTAACCTCTTCTCAAAGAACTGCACAGAAACATTAATTCACTGCAATCAACAGGGATCATTGGTCGAGTCTCTGTTGAGCCAAGGATAAAAATCCTAAGCTGGATTGAAAAGGCATTTAAAAATAACTTTCTTTAATGTTTATTCAGTCAACTTGATAAACTTTTCATATTCGTACGTACGTTATATTCTTTCACATACTTTTAAAAAAAGTTCAGATTATCAGCAAAGATGATAATTAAACTGCTGTCGCTCAGGTACAAAAAAAAAACAAAAACATTTTAAAATGAATTGTTCCAAAATCAAGCTATGTCATCCAGTCAACAAATACAATTTTAAATACGTTACAAAAACGTTACATTCTACGATAAGAAGACTGGATATTTGTTTTAAAACTACAAGATGCGTTCAATAAGTTTCAGATTTTTTTCATGTGGGCACATTGATAGTACACACATGAAATTGTAAATTCCTTCGAAGTAATCTCCTTCAGCTGTAATGCACTTGTTCCAACAACTTCTGGAAGGTCCCATGGAAGTTCTCACGTCACAACCTCTGTTATCTCCTCAATTGTCTCATAACATCCTCTAAGGTTTTCCTTAGGTTTGGGGAATAATTAAAAGTCACAGGGAGCAAGGTCTGCACTATAAGGAGGGTGAGGAACTGTCTTGATGTTCATCTTGGTCATATTTCTGAATACCCTATATACGAAATTTCAAGTCTGTAGTTCAAATATTTGTTGAGTATATAGGTTGAGAAGTGTCCTCACACACATTCTTACTTTTATAGATAGATTATACAGCTGGGATACAACTTCTACGCATACAGTGAGAAGACACTAGATTTTTTTTTTTTTTTTTTTTCTAAATGTTGGTTCATTTTCTTACCTGAGCTCTGGAGACATCGGAACATGCCCCACACACTAACTCTGTTGGGTCATAGTCATCAACAGCACCAACTTGTTCATCACAGCGAGCTTCACCTCCATAATAGGCCTGTAGAGAAACGGATTTGGAAAACTTGTTTAAATGCCGACATTAACAAGTAAAACATTAAACATCTTTAGTTTGTTTTGTTTTGTGTTTATTTTGTCTTGTGTTTATTTTGTCTTGTGTTTATTTTATTTTGTGTTATTTTGTTTTGTGTTTATTTTGTTTTGTGTTATTTTGTTTTGTGTTTGTTTTGTTTTGTGTTTGTTTTGTTTTGTGTTTGTTTTGTTTTGTGTTTGTTTTGTGTTTGTTTTGTGTTTGTTTTGTTTTTGTTTTGTTTTGTGTTTGCTTTGTGTTATTTTGTTTTGTGTTTGTTTTGTGTTATTTTGTTTTGTGTTTATTTTGTTTTGTCTTTATTTTGTTTTGTCTTTATTTTGTCTTGTGTTATTTTGTTTTGTGTTATTTTGTTTTGTGTTATTTTGTTTTGTGTTATTTTGTTTTGTGTTTGTTTTGTTTTGTGTTTGTTTTGTTTTGTGTTTGTTTTGTTTTGTGTTTGTTTTGTGTTTGTTTTGTTTTGTGTTTGCTTTGTGTTATTTTGTTTTGTGTTTGTTTTGTGTTATTTTGTTTTGTGTTTATTTTGTTTTGTCTTTATTTTGTTTTGTCTTTATTTTGTCTTGTGTTATTTTGTTTTGTGTTATTTTGTTTTGTGTTATTTTGTTTTGTGTTATTTTGTTTTGTGTTATTTTGTTTTGTGTTTATTTTGTTTTGTGTTTATTTTGTTTTGTGTTTATTTTGTTTTGTGTTATTTTGTTTTGTGTTATTTTGTTTTGTGTTATTTTGTTTTGTGTTATTTTGTTTTGTGTTATTTTGTTTTGTGTTTGCTTTGTTTTGTGTTTTTTTTGTCTTGTGTTTATTTTGTCTTGTGTTTGTTTTGTTTTGTGTTAGTTTTGTGTTATTTTGTTTTGTGTTTATTTTGTTTTGTGTCATTATTTTTTGTGTCATTTTGTTTTGTGTTATTTTGTTTTTTGTTATTTTGTCTTGTGTCATTTTGTCTTGTTTTTGTTTTGTTTTGTGTTATTTTGTTTTGTGTTTATTTTGTTTTGTGTTTATTTTGTTTTGTGTCATTTTGTTTTGTGTTATTTTGTCTTGTGTTATTTTATCTTGTGTTATTTTATCTTGTGTTGTTTTATCTTGTGTTGTTTTATCTTGTGTTGTTTTGTCTTGTGTTGTTTTGTCTTGTGTTATTTTGTCTTGTGTTATTTTGTCTTGTGTTATTTTGTCTTGTGTTATTTTGTCTTGTGTTATTTTGTCTTGCGTTTATTTTGTTTTGTGTCATTTTGTTTTGTGTTTGTTTTGTCTTGTGTTTGTTTTGTTTTGTGTTATTTTGTTTTGTGTTTGTTTTGTGTTTGTTTTGTTTTGTGTTTGTTTTGTTTTGTGTTTGTTTTGTGTTTGTTTTGTTTTTGTTTTGTTTTGTGTTTGCTTTGTGTTATTTTGTTTTGTGTTTGTTTTGTGTTATTTTGTTTTGTGTTTATTTTGTTTTGTCTTTATTTTGTTTTGTCTTTATTTTGTCTTGTGTTATTTTGTTTTGTGTTATTTTGTTTTGTGTTATTTTGTTTTGTGTTATTTTGTTTTGTGTTTGTTTTGTTTTGTGTTTGTTTTGTTTTGTGTTTGTTTTGTTTTGTGTTTGTTTTGTGTTTGTTTTGTTTTGTGTTTGCTTTGTGTTATTTTGTTTTGTGTTTGTTTTGTGTTATTTTGTTTTGTGTTTATTTTGTTTTGTGTTTATTTTGTTTTGTGTTTATTTTGTTTTGTGTTTATTTTGTTTTGTGTTATTTTGTTTTGTGTTATTTTGTTTTGTGTTATTTTGTTTTGTGTTATTTTGTTTTGTGTTTGCTTTGTTTTGTGTTTTTTTTGTCTTGTGTTTATTTTGTCTTGTGTTTGTTTTGTTTTGTGTTAGTTTTGTGTTATTTTGTTTTGTGTTTATTTTGTTTTGTGTCATTATTTTTTGTGTCATTTTGTTTTGTGTTATTTTGTTTTTTGTTATTTTGTCTTGTGTCATTTTGTCTTGTTTTTGTTTTGTTTTGTGTTATTTTGTTTTGTGTTATTTTGTTTTGTGTTTATTTTGTTTTGTGTTTATTTTGTTTTGTGTCATTTTGTTTTGTGTTATTTTGTCTTGTGTTATTTTATCTTGTGTTATTTTATCTTGTGTTGTTTTATCTTGTGTTGTTTTATCTTGTGTTGTTTTGTCTTGTGTTGTTTTGTCTTGTGTTATTTTGTCTTGTGTTATTTTGTCTTGTGTTATTTTGTCTTGTGTTATTTTGTCTTGCGTTTATTTTGTTTTGTGTCATTTTGTTTTGTGTTTGTTTTGTCTTGTGTTTGTTTTGTCTTGTGTTTGTTTTGTTTTGTGTTATTTTGTTTTGTGTTTGTTTTGTGTTATTTTGTTTTGGGGTTGTTTTGCTTTGTGTTTGTTTTGTGTTATTTTGTTTTCTGTTTGTTTTGTTTTGTGTTATTTTGTTTTGTGTTATATCAAACATTTTCGGGTTATTTTATGCCGGATCCAGTAATTTTAGAAAATATTTTTATGCTTCAAGTTCTTTATATCTTCAAATATTTATTCATGGCGTTTGGTTTGGTTGTTTTGTAGAGGAAAATTGTTTTTGTTTGACATTTCAGAACATGATTGAGTTTTGCAAAGAAAAAAAAAAACAATAACATCAACTATTGGGCTGATCTGTCTGAAATTGTTTATTCAGAATTTCAATGACATTAAAACACAAAAAATATAAAAAACTGTATGATGTACATACCCATGACAGAATGAAAATGTCATATTCCAAAAATCACATAAATTGATAACGTAGCTTTATTTTTAAAAAAGAACATAATTTTCAAGCAATTAATAGGAATATTTACGCATGACAACAAAACAAGTTTAATGTATTCAGTTACTTCCCTTGGATTTATTTTGGATTGTTTTCAAAATGGCGAACAAGACAGCCACTTTTTGGTTTCTCATGAATATTTTTGCAGTTCTTGTCCACAATTATCTTTATGTTAAAAAAAAATTAAGAAAAATTTTTATGATTTATGTACTCACAATGAAAAAAAAAATCTTGTTCCAAAAATCACATAAATTGATCACATCTTATTTAAAAAAAAAAAAAAAAAACAATGTCAAATTTTACGAGTCACCGAAGAGCGAATGTCTTGGCCACCATTATGAAAACAATCTAAAGAAACAAAAAAAAATTTAATTTTTTTTAACTGCAGGGGAGGGGGGCATTGGATGAATTAAAATCAGCTTAAAAATGATTGTTTTTATAAAAATAGAACTAATTGATTAATTTACACGATTTTTGGGGTATGATATTTATATTCCGTCACAGACACGTACATCATACAAACCTTTCTTTATTTTTGTATTTCAATATCGGGAGAATTCTGGACAAGGACCTAATAAACAAATACATAACTGAATCAATTTATTCACCTTATTGCATTTGTAGCAGACGTAGTATGCGTAGCGCTCCATCGCAAAACCAGCTGGGTCATTGTAGAATCGAGCTCCCACGGTCGTGATTGCTTCGGCCTTGTGCAGACCCTCATATTCAAGCCGCATCAAAGCTTTCCGCCGCACATCTTCGTACAATTCACGGATCGGATTTAAGAGATCTCGTAAAACAGGATGGCAGATAGTGTCCTAATTAAAAAAGAACAAAGTGATAAAAAAAATTTTTTAATTCTTTTTAAAAAAGTAAAAAAAAAAAAAAGTAAAAAAAAAAGTAAAAAAAAAACAAAGTAAAAAAAGTAAAAAAAAAAAATAAATTAAAAATAAATTTTTTTTTTTAAATTTAAAACAAATTAAAAGTAAAAAAAAAACAAAAAAAAATAGCAAACAAAGATAAAAAATTAAATAAATGGTGGATAAAAGCAGTTTGGTTATAGTCAGCTATTTCCTATCTTCCATCTTAGCGCTACCAGAAGTGATGACAACGCAAACCAATTCCTTAGCCTTTTTTTGTCTTTATCTCCCTTGTGCAGGTGTTTTTTTTTTAATAACGTTTTTCCAAGCATTCTTTTTTTTTTTTTATTTAATAATTATTGAACAGTTTTGTTTTTTTTGTCTAATTTGATTTAAGAATTATTGAAATTAGTTTGATTTTTCTTTAAGAATGATTGAAAACACTTTTTTAAATCTTTTAAAACTATTTTAGGAATATTTTGTATTGGATAGTTTTTTTTTATGTTTGAAATTTTGTTATTTTGATTTCAACAATTTTATTTGTTTTTTTTATTTCTATAATTTTATTTTTTTTTTTTTATTTCTATAATTTTATTTGTTTTTTTTATTTCTATAATTTTATTTGTTTTTTTATCTCTATAATTTTATGTTTTTTTTTTGTTTCAATAATTTTATGTTTTTTTTGTTTCAATAATTTTATTTGTTTTTTATTTCTATAATTTTATTTGTTTCAACAATTTTATTTGTTTTTTTATTTCAATAATTTTATTTGTTTTTATTTCCATAATTTTATTTGTTTTTTTATTTCTATAATTTTATTTGTTTTTTTGTTTCAATAATTTTATTTGTTTTTTTGTTTCAATAATGTTATTTGTTTTTTTTATTTCCATAATTTTATTTGTTTTTTTTATTTCAATAATTTTATTTGTTTTTTTTATTTCAATAATTTTATTTGTTTTTTATTTCTTTATTTTTATTTGTTTTTTTTTATTTCAATAATTTTATTTGTTTTTTTTATTTCTATAATTTTATTTGTTTTTTTATTTCAACAATTTTATTTGTTTTTTTATTTCTTTAATTTTATTTGTTTTTTTGTTTCAATAATTTTATTTGTTTTTTTTGTTTCAACAATTTTATTTGTTTTTTTTGTTTCAACAATTTTATTTGTTTTTTTTATTTCAATAATTTCATTTGTTTTTTATTTCCATAATTTTATTTGTTTTTTATTTCAATAATTTCATTTGTTTTTTATTTCCATAATTTTATTTGTTTTTTATTTCAATAATTTTATTTGTTTTTTATTTCAATAATTTTATTTGTTTTTTATTTCAATGATTTTATTTGTTTTTTTTTTATTTCAATAATTATTTTTTTTTTATTTCAATGATTTTATTTGTTTTTTTTATTTCAATAATTTTATTTTTTATACTTTCATAAACATATACTTTTTAGATAAATTTAAGTAAAAAAATTATTTTTAAAAACAAAAAATCTTATTTTGATAATTTCATAAGCATATATTTCTTATAAAATTTAAAATAAAATACTTTTTAAAAAATTTTGTTATTAAAAGTGCAAATAAAGACTAATTTTAATTTTTATTGTATATTTTTCAATAATTTTCTGTTTTTTATATTTTATTTCAATAAATCACTTCGCAATAGAAATAATGAAGAACAATTAAAAGTGAAGGAAACGATTTGCTTTGTCACAGCTTCCGGTATCATCTCCGCCAGAAGTTAGGAAGTATGTTAGCTGACTATAACCAGTAGTTCACATTTTACAAAGATGAATTGAGACAATTGTCAAAAATCTATGAAAATATTTTGTATTCATATTAATTTTTTTTTTTTTTTTTTTTTACAAGGGAGTCACCACTTATCAATGCTCAAAGGCCACTCGAGGATAAGAGTTAATGAGTGCACAGTGGTCACCAGGGCAATAGTGTGATTATAGTTAATGGTGGATATTGGATACAATTTGATTATTTAAGGGGACAACTCAATAAAAAGTTGTTTACATTGGACTTGAAGATGACAATATTGTAGTCAGCTGGAAAAAAGGCGAGCAGAACAGAGTTATACAGGCGAGCAGTTCTAGAAAAGAAACTGTGAGGCACAGATAAAGATTACGGAAAATTATTAATAATGATTTTTTTTTTTTTTTTTTTTACAAGGTGATCACCCTTTATCAAGACCAGGAAGCCACTCAGGGATAAGGGTTATTGCATGTACAGTACGTTAGTGTGGGGATTTAATAAAAATGTCTACTTAAGGGGGCGGTTCATCAGAAATTTGTTTACGTTGGACTTGAAGACATCCAGGTTGTAGTCAGGTGGGAGCAGGCAGACGGAACAGAGTTCCACAGGCGTGCAGTTCTAAGAAAGAAGCTTTATTAATGGAATCTACGTTTTGATTTAGGCACAGATAAAGAGTGGGAGAAAATTTGGACAGTGGTTTCAACTAGACGGGTGTTTTTCATAAAAGATTTGCGAGGGGGGACTAGAGATTGGAGCTCAGACGAGCACCTTCCATGGAAATAATAACGATAAAACAAAGATAGGCTCGCAACGTCTCTTCTGTGGGAGAGAGGTTGCAGGGAAGAGAAAAGGGCATCCCCCACTAAGCCACAAAGTCTATTTTGTACTCTGTCAAGGCAGGTTGCAGCTAGTCGAGTGTTTTTCATGAAAGTTTGGCAAGAGAGGATCATAGATTCATGCTCAGGTGAGCACTTGCTATGAAAATAACGATAGAGCAGGGGCAGGCTCACAACGTTTCTTCTGTGGGAAAAAGGTTGCAGGGAAGAGAAAAAGGCGTCACCTACTAGGTTTCGAAGCTGGTTTTGAACTCTATCAAGACTGAATAATCTTGTTAGCTAGACGGGTTCTTGTTAGAAATGTTTTTTACAGAAAGTGAACAATAGCTCAGTCGAGCATCTACCATGAAAATACCGATAGAGTGGAGAAAAACTTGTAATGTCTCTTCCGTGAGAAATGGTAGAGAAGAGGACATCCCTACAGTAGGTTTCAAAGTTTGTGTGCAAGTATAGTGCTGGATATTTTTGAAGGGTGCTCAAACGTTGAAAGGGTGGTCACACATTTGGTCTTTAGTGCCATTGTACCTACCCTGAGGTCGGAATCGCTGGAAGTAAATTCCATCAGTTGCTAAATAAAAAATAAAAAAAAGTATAATACAAAAAAGTAGATAAAAAAAAAAAATCGGGAGAAAAATTAATCTTCATTAGTGAGCCCTGTGGAAATTCCACGGTTAATTTCTACAATATGATACAAAAAAAAAAAAAAAAAAAAATGCCACCGATGACATCTAAATAAAATGTGAAGGAGTTTTAATTCATGCAACCTATATTACTATCTAAATGGATCACATTTAAATCAACATTGGTTTTTGTTATGAGGTTAAATGGTAATAAACGAAAGCAACACAGGACTGTATTCACATATACTACAGGCAAAGCGTGTTGAGCAATACCATTCCTCAACAGTAGGGCATTTACACATGACCTCCGTGGCCACGTGCCAATCTCTGACTGCCAGGCACTGGTACTCGATACCAGAAGTGACGCCATTAATCCCATGGAGAGGCGTCTCCAACAGTTTTACAAATGGTCTATCTTCTATAACATAAAAGGCAGTTGTTTTTTTTTTTATTATTATTTTAATCTGGTTAGTTTTAAGAGATCAAGGGAGCTAATTCTGTCCTGGAACTAACATTGATTTCATTATGATTTAAATATATATCAGAGAGCTCTTTTGTACAGATTTTTTTGTAGCCAAAGAGCAAAACATTCTTCCTGTGTTGACACGAACAATACATATGCAAGGTTGCTAAAAAAGGCTTACTTTTTATTCAGCAATAGACACTTTATCAAATCTCCATTACTAACAATTACTACAATATTATCCAATTGATTACTGTACACGCAATAACCCTTATCTCTGGGTCTTCATAAGTGGTGACTACCATTTAAAAAAAAAAAAAAAAAGAAGCAATTTCAATTTCTGATTGGTTGGTAGCAGAACGTCGATTAATTTGATTTGTCAGTTCCTAACAGCAGCATTTATAAATAGAATCTCCTAACTGTGAAGGACCATACCCCATTAAGAGTCAAAAATATTGCAAACAAAAACAATATAAAAAGCAACCATAATTCAAACAATAAATTTAATAATCTGTTAATAAGAATCACTAATTATGAACGTTAAAAATCTTTAAGACAAATGAAACCCTTCTTTTTTTTCTTTTTTTTTTTAAATTTTACTCCAGTAAGTTTTCAGAGATCAAGGGGTTAATCCCTCCTGGCGCTAACACTTGATTCCGTTATGATTTAAATTTATATCCGAGGGCTCTTTTAAGAATAGATGCTGTTACTTTTATCGCTGCTATCTGTATTATGTCATAGCTTGGTCTTCCAGGAATTGTTTCTAAGTATTTCTGAAGAATTTTTTTTTTCATTAGGCCAGTTGCTCCTATCACAACTGGTACAATGTCGATTTCTTTAAGAAGTCATGTCGTTTTTAGATCATTTTTTAAGCCTTGATATTTTTTTCTCTTCCTGTTCAGTTCTATTACGGCCAATGTCATTTCGGACTGTGACATCGATAATGAGCGCAGTTCTTCCAGGCTTGTTCCATATTATAACGTCTGGTTTAATGGTCTTATCTTTTCTATATCTGCCTGTCTGTGTTGCTTTGTCATGGAACACTGCTATAATTTTCTTCATTTAAAGATTGTAACGTTGGGTATGGGGCAGCCAAACCAGCTACCAACATTGCCCTGCTTTTTATTGAAACCAACCG
Organism: Euprymna scolopes; assembly: GCF_053919585.1. Classification (NCBI taxonomy): domain Eukaryota; kingdom Metazoa; phylum Mollusca; class Cephalopoda; order Sepiida; family Sepiolidae; genus Euprymna; species Euprymna scolopes. Next base: position 5,704,622 of record NC_136515.1, on the reverse strand, counting down.
AGAGCTCTTTTTAGTATCCTTGTAGTTCTCTTAAGTGCAATTGTCTGGGTCTCTTTTGCACTTGGTTTATCAGAATATTAGTTAGGTAGGAGTTCAGGTTCTTCTTCATAAGCCCTGTGGCACCTATGATACCTGGTGTGATTGATATCTTCCTAAGATTCCAGTTTCTTTTCATATCATACATGAGACCTTGCTATTTGATCTGTTTCTCTCTTTCAGCTCTGTTCAGACCTCCGTCATTAGGGACACTCACTTTAACCAAGGTTGCAATTCTCTGACTTATTCCATATAACTATTTCAGGTTTCACAGCAGCATTTTGAAGGTAGGTGGCTGTAGGGATTAAATGGTCGTAATGTATGGTATATAAGTTATTTCCAACTGTTCTTCCAGGTTGATGTTCCCAGGATTTGCTACTACACTGGATGTTTAATGTTTTTACAAATGGTCCAGTGGAGGTAGTTACATAGTTTATCATGTCTCGCTCTGTAGTAGCCGTCCTCCAAACGAATCTTGCAACTTGATCCAAGATGATCCACACTTTCCAATTCTGTGTGGCAGAATCTGCATTTGTTGTCATTAGTGAAACCTGCCATCTTCTTGAATGCATTGGTCATCAATCCTTAGTCTTGAGCAGGCATTGTGGACATTCATATGAGGCTTTATTTGATTTGCAGACCACTTAATGTTCTATTACTGTGTACATGTTTGTATGCCATGCTAAGACGATCTTAAAGCCTTCAAGATTTCTGTTCAGAACTGGGGAAACCCTAGCAAAATGACAGTCTGAATGGAGAAGGCTAGTTAGAAGTAGATCTGAAGTTTTTCGAAAGGGAAAGAATCGATTATGCTTAGTTCAAGAGTAATCTTAGGAAAGGCATTGTGTTTGAACAGTTGGAAATGTAAGGCTTGTGTTTGGATGCTCCTCTCGAAAGCTGCTTACACTAACCACAAAAAGAAAAAAAAACATGGTGTGAGCAGATGGAGCAGAAAAGTGGAGGCAGAAGTGAAACAAGTTTCAAAATATCAATCTTGTGGGTATTTGTTTTGTAGTATTTTTTTTATATTTAGTCGTATAAACTTTGTCTGGCATATGTGTGCGTGTCAGGCTGTGCAAGTCAACTGCTGGCTTGAAAAGTTACTTTCGGGCCCACAGACATAGTTTTGGTATCACTGACGATTCACCCAGCAACTTCAGTGAGGATGGTGATGAGCACTGAGATGGCTAGCGTCTGTTAAGACAAAGCAATTGTCATATACGACTAAATATAAAAAAAATACTACAAAACAAATACCCACAAGATTGATATTTTGGTGTTGCCCGGGATGAATAACATCTACACTTCAGAAAAAAATTATTTATTCTTTGATGTTTAACTAGTGCATATTTCGTCGGAGGAGAGGTGGGGGACGTTTTTCCAGCCATTTTATGCGCTAATTAAAAGAGAGTAACTAATTTTACCTAAATCTATAACGAGTAGTATATGTATGTCCATGTAGAGAAGAAAGGTGAGGTTAAGGAGAAGGGTAAAGAAAGATAGAATATAACAAAGTTCAGATGCATGTATGTAAATGCATGCAAAGTGATGTCACGGGTGGGGGAAAAAAAAGGAACTTTAAAAAAGAGAGAGAATGATCACAAGAGAGACAAGATAACGTTAGAGATCACGTGAGTGACCTGGAGAATGTTCTAGATCATGTGGGTGACGTCACAGCTTTAACAATGAGGAAATAAATGTTGTTGCTACAAACAAGAAGCGAGTTGGAGTTATTTCCTATTTTTGTCTTGGTCTTCTTTGCGACTGAAACTGTAAACAACGTGTTGGTCCACGGACAACATTACAAAAAGTTAAACAGAAATATGTTATGTTTTTGCCGATGTATGTCATAAAATGGAACACCATGGAGACACGATGTATGAAAAAGGGAAAAAAGAAAAGAAAATCAAAGAATAGGACTTTCGTTCGGATAAAGGAATATCTTCAGAAAAAGTGAAAAAAAAATGTTTATTGATCATAAATGAAACCAGTAAATATCTTGTTTTTTGCTAATTTCTTTCTGCTTAACTTGTTTCGCCTTTTTTCATACATATAGTGAACAGCAAAGACCGGAAGATTAAAAAAAAAAAAAAAGTCGCCCCTGGTTGATGCAAGTATTAGATTGATTTGTATTGCATAGACACACACACACAAAAAAAACACACATACATACACACACGGATGCACACATACATGCACATAGTCAGCAATATAAATAAATAAAGGCTTTAAAATCATAAATAGGATTTTGAAGTATATAAATTGTCAATTTTTGGTTATGATTAAATTTTAGAGTCAAGCAATATAGTTCACTGTGTAAGGTTCTGGCAACATCCCGGGCTCGGCTATATTATTCGCTTAATTCGTTTTAATTTTTTGTTTTTGTTTCGAAAGATAAAGAAAGAAGTTTTGGCAATCATACTTTTTAAAAAAGAAAGATTTATCTAGCTGAAAAAAAGATGAAATAATGCGCCGATCTTCAGAAAAACAGTATTTATATAAACACAAAAAATTTAGCACGGTAGCGTAATTGTATAAAAACAATTAACGTCTACGGTATACTTAATGTAAAAACTAATAGAATTCTTGGCTTATGAACATGTCTCGATGTGTCACAGCTGGTGATTATGTCTGTATTTGGTTTATTTTATTTAAAACGATTGCCTATTGTAGAGAGTGATGTCATATTTGGAAATTTCTGGAGCATTCGTTTTTGTAATAAGATTTAGATTCTGGAATGAACGAATTGTCAGCTTTCAGCCAATGAGATTTGGTGAAATGTGAGAAGGGAGAACTTATTATTTTTGAATTGGGAAATGGTATGTCTATGAGTATATGATCCAGTTAATAAAGATGAAATCCCATATTTGTCAAAAGTACAGAAATCCTCCTGGTGATGAGTGGGAGCGGAAAAATAGGAACTACTTCCTATAAAGACAGTTGTGATTGTGATGATGTTGCTCCTAGGATGAAATGTAGGATTTATCATGAAAAAATGTGTTTAAAAAGGCATTCCAAAGTTACATAGTGACTAATAGTCTAGATATAATACATTTGTATGTGCCATCTGTTGTTGCAAACCTAACGTACTTTGATCCAAAGGGAAATTTCCGCAATCAAAATATTATATAGGAGATTAAAATTTGGTGTTATTCATTTGTAATTTTATTGTCCTATTTTTTAAAAAAACGAAAGAACACAACTATTAAAAAAAATAGTCTATAACAAATTAAAATTTGGTGTTATTTATTTGTAATTTTAATGTCTTATTTCTTTAATTGAAAGAAACATTTTCTAGCATGGTCGATGGTGAGTTACAGAAGAGACTGATAGAAACGAGGGGGAAGGGGACTTACTTTACAAATTGGGCAAAGAGAGAATCCGAATGTGATCCGAGGTCCGATCCATTTCCGGGAGAGAACATTCTTTGTACAATGCAAATGAAATACATGAGCACACTTCAACTGAAAGAAAAAATAATTAAAAAGGATTTAACATTTGTATTCTTTTCTGACATATATATATATATATATGTATGTGTGTGTATGTATATATGTGTATATGTGTGTATGTGTATATGTATATATGTGTGTGTATGTGTATATATATATATGTGTGTGTATATATATATATATATGTGTGTATATATATATGTGTGTATGTGTATATATGTGTGTATGTGTATATGTATATATGTGTGTGTATGTGTATATATATATATATATATGTGTGTATGTGTATATATATATATATATATATGTGTATGTGTATATATATATATATATGTGTGTATGTGTATATATATATATATATATATATATGTGTGTGTATGTGTATATATATATATATATATATATATATATAAAATAAATTTAAAAAAATAAATAAAAATTACAATAAGTTTACCAAGGTAATCAAAATGGTAAAAAACATATTATAAATATTAAAGAGTTAATATTTACAAGTAATCTCAAACAGATGTAAAAGCTCAATAAAACCGAAAAGGAAACAGAGCTTATAATATGAACAAATGATTAATAAAACATGTTAAAAGACATCTTGAAAAAGAGTTAAAAACATATTTAATTTTTAAAAAGAAAGCACAAGATAAGTGGATAGACCTTAATCCGCTCATCAGAGGGCAGGAATTAGCAAAATGCGGCATGTAAAAGTATCTAATGAAACTACAAGTCACAGATCTTACTTTATATATATATATATATATATATATATATATATGAACAAATGATTAATAAAACATGTTAAAAGATATCTTGAAAAAGAGTTAAAAACATTTAATTTTAAAAAGAAAGCACAAGATAAGTGAATAGTCCTTAATCCGCGGAGTTTCGAAGAAATACTCTCCTTCTCATCAGAGGGCAGGAATTAGCAAAATGCAGGATCGGATTTTGCATATAAAAGTATTTAATGAAACTACAAGTAAGTCACAGATCTTACTTGGTTAAAAAAAAGGGTGAGGTAAGGGGAATAGGAGGTAAAAGAAAAATGATAAAAAGATTTCACATGAATGGATAGTCCGGTGAATTCATGAGAAATCTTTTTACATAGCATTAAATATTGAGAGAGAAAAATAGGAACTTCTTCCTCTGTAGATGTGGCGATTGTGATGGTGTTGCTCATCGGATGTAATGTAGCATTTTATAATCACGAGTCAATGTGGTAGAAATGGTGGTCATAAGCTACATAAGATAGTGGCTATCAGGGTAGATGTATTACATTTAACAACTACTATTGCTACTAATTCACCACTTTCGTGAAAAGAGAAATAACAAGTGAAACAGAGAGAATGAAAGAATGAAAGGGAGATAATTGAGGGGGATTTTATTGAAAGCAAAGGAGAGTCGTACATTGTTATTACATATGTGTATGTTATATTTATGGAGACAAAAAAATAAGGCTGAAATTAACCAAAGAACAAGTGAATTTACAGGAAGCCTGGAAAAATCATGGATTACAATAGAAAAATGTGAGCATGAAAAGTAATCTGGTTAAGTTTAAACATGGAAAAGTAAAGGACTAGTTGTTAAAACTGGAAAAGAAAAGGACAAGATATTCTAGTAAAACATAATAAATTTGTAACTTAAAATATTGCAACCTTAAGAATTTTTTTTTAAATTTAATTTAAAACATTATATAATCAATTTTTAATGCTGCAATATTCTAAGTTATAAATTTATTATATTTTTTACTAAAATATCTGGCTCTTTTCTTTTCCAGTTTTAACAACTAGTCCTTTACTTTTCCATGTTTAAGTTAACCAGACTACTTTTCATGCCTGCTTTTTTCTATTGTAATTTTTAAATGTTTTATGAGAGAGTCACCACTTATCAAGGCCAAAAACCACTTGAGGATAAATGTTTACTTATTATTGTTTTATTTTTTTGTTTATTAATTTACTAGAAGATGTATCGGCGTTACCCGGAATTAAACGTAAAGTTAAATTCCTTTAAAAATTGAAGTATAAAAAAAAAAAAAAAATGTAAAGAAACCGAGACATTGTTTTTTTCTAAACAGTTCATTTCTTGTAAGTTAAAAAAAATAAATACTCAAGTTGAGATCGAAACTAAAATCTAAAGACAGCGAGTCAAGCATGATAACCATTAGACCAGCTTGCCACGTTCTTTAAAAAGTGTTTTCAAACCTCGTGAAAGAGGTGACAAACAGATAAATATCTGATGACCCCCCCCCCGTACTAATTTTTCAATTTTGACTCCTTAGCAACCCTTTTTCTGGATTAAAACCGATTAAAGTTTTCCACACGTCTTAATACCCTATATATATATATAATTTCAAGGATGTAGATCAAAAATTCATTGAGTATATAGGTTGAGAAGTGTCTTCATACAAACACATTCTCCCTTTTATAGATATATATAGATAGATAAATTTTTTAATTTAATTTTTATCAGAGAAATTGGCCAGTATTTTATGTGAGGTGAATATATATGTATACATTTTCAATTTGTCTTTACATAAGCAGTAATGTGTTGCTACACAGTAATGAGC
>NC_136515.1:5543559-5693559 GCF_053919585.1 Euprymna scolopes | reverse complement strand
TCAATTTACATCATTTTTAGAATATGACATCTTCATCCTATGACGGGCATGTACATCATAAAGTGGTTGTTTTTTTTTTAAATTTTTTCTCTGTTTTCAGTTTCAAAATATGTTTAACTTTCCATAAGCACCATTTTGCTTTCTTTTTTTTTTTTTTACTTGACTTCATGTTCCAAATGTCTCAAACAAAAGAGAATTACCTGACATTCAGCATCGGAACAGACGTTACCAATCGCCAACAAACCAGTATTACTGGATGTACCACAGAATCGGCAAGTACCGGATCCAGCAGGAGGAGCACCCACTTTACCTGAAAAAAGAAAAATTGCGATAATAATACTTTGGTTTGTTTCACAGCACGTCAACAATCTATGGATTATTTAATGCCGAATAAAGTCATCTATATACATAAAAGCGAAAATGTATGTATGTTTGTATGTGTGTTCGCTTTTTGTGTATGTCAACAAAAGGCTTTTTTCAGAGAAGCAGTCGCTCGCTTCACAACTTTTTAAAACTTTTTATATCACATATAAATCGTAATATCTCACAGTTAACAACGAAGCTCGCCTGTCTATTTAATTTGCTCGATTTCAGGAAGATAAATATTCAATATTTGTCGCTCGCTGCATGTGGGTTAGTCTTTTTCCTATAACATCTTGGGGGGGGGGGGGTGAAAGCGTTCAGCAGTAAATGAATACTATCCCGCAGTCAAACTTGACCTCATTAACTCATTAAAACGGGCGCCTGCTAAATCCAAGTAATTAAATTCAAACATGTTTCCGTTAGCATCTTGCGGTGGGGCAATCGTTAACGTCGCACGTTTTTTTTCACACTTTAATTTACAACTTTGCCTCAACGGTTCGGGTTCAATCCTCATAATTACTTTTTTTTTTAAACCTTCCCCCACACACACACCTCCAAACACCCGGGCAACGCCGGGTACCCCTCGCTAGTTTATGTATATAAAAGCGAAAATGCATGTATGTATGTGCGTGTGTTTGTATGTCTGCCTAAAACTTTCGACAGAGGCAACGGATTTTCACAAAATCAGTACCGTTTTGAAACTCGATCCTTCGGACAACAAATATCGAAAAATTGGCCAAAGACATTAATTCCTTCACCCCCAACTGGGCACTTTAGAAATAAATCAAGGAATACATTTCTGCTTATTATTACGATGCTAACCAATTTGTGTGCAAAAAGTGTAAGTCATCCCCTCTTTTCGATTGACTAGCCTTAATTTAAACCTTCGCCACTTCCGGTTTGGCGATGGACGCAACAGCAAAGACATCACTTTTTTTTTCCACATTCTTTTCCTCCTGCGCGGTATGGGTTCAAGCATGCCCGCTTACGACCATTTTTTTTTTTTTTTGATCAACACATACCTCCAAACACCCAAGCAACACCGACTTCCAATTTAGCGATGGACACAACGGCAAAGACGTTACGTTTTTTGGGGGATTTTTTTTTTCCACGCTCTTTTCCTCCTTTGCGCTACAGGTTTGAGTCTGCCTGCCTACTACCACGTTTTTTGTTTTTTTTTGCTCAACACACACCTCCAAACACCTGAGCAAATATAAAATAACAAAATTAATAAAAACGAAGTTACTGCTTTAGAAAGGTAAACGAGAGATGAAAATGATTTTGTTGGAAACATGTTCCTATTAACAGCTGATGTCAAATTAGCAGCTCATAAAAGCTACCAAGGCAAAATCAGTTCCGGCACTTCTGCATTACATGGACGGCACTATTGTTAGGGGGCAGTAACTATTTCTTCTTGGTCAAATAACAGGACAAATAAGTAACATTCTTTTCCTCCTTCGCATTCCAAACACCAGCAACACCAGGCACCCAGGTTAGTTAAATATAATTCGATATATTCGGTAAAATAATTTTTTATATTCATAAAATACTTTACTCTTAGATACTCGTGAGAAAAGCCAAGTACGTCCAAGGATGGAATACTGTTGCCATATCTGGGCAGGAGCTGCTAAAAACAGCCTATCCTGCCTTGACAGAGTACAAAATAGACTTCGTGGCTTAGTGGGGGATGCCCTTTTCTCTACCCTGCAACCTCTCTCCCACAGAAGAGATGTTGCGAGCCTATCCTTGTTTTATCGTTATTTCCATGGCAGGTGCTCGTCTGAACTCCAATCTCTGGTTCCCCCTCGCCAATCTTTCACGAAAAACACCCGTCTAGCTGAATCCACTGTGAAAAATTTTCCCCACTCTATATCTGTGCCTAGATCGAAACGCGGATTCCATGAACGGAGCTTCTTTCTTAGAACTGCACGCCTGTGAAACTCTGTTCCGTCTGCCTGCTTCCCACCGGACTACAACTTGGATGTCTTCAAGTCCAATGTTAACAAATTCCTAATGAACCGCCCCCCTTAAGTAAACACTTCATCAAATCTCCATACTAACGTAATGTACTTGCAATAATCCTTATCCCTGAGTGGCTTCCGGGCCTTGATAAGTGGTGATCACTGTGTAAAAAAAAAAAGAAAAGCAACCAATGTTGATCGACTCGGCTTCATTTTGTATTTGATGAAAGTGCACAAGCAAAACAGTTAATCTATTGATGCCAGTACATATCACAAATCTGATTCTTATGTTTGGTAGGATTGAATCGAAAACTTATGCAAACTACTCAAATATGCTGAGTGCTGGTCAAGTATGTCTGTGTATATCTATGTATGTGTGTGTGTGTATGGGTATATATGTAAGCTTATATAGGCAGAGTATAAGTGTAAATATATTTGAGCGAACAAAGTTGAAAAGAGTTCGCTCCCTTTATTTGCAATTCAAGCTTACATTTTGCAATGTCGTCTATTTTAAAATAAAAGTCATCTTGAGTAGATTAGTTGAAATATGCGCAGACAAAAATAACTAATTATCTGAAATAATGTTTAGAGAGTGTTCTTTTCTAGCAAGGAATTTATTTCCTCATTTTCATGAAAGAATAACCTGTAAAAAAAAAAAAAAAAAAATGCACATAACTACGTATAATAATGTTCTCTGAAGAGGCAAGAAGTCCAGAAAAAAAAAAAAAAAAAATTCCTCATACTTTTTTTGGGTCCGTTCAGAATAGAAATATTCTTTTCTTTTGACTTAGATTCAATCTTTCCTAGTGAGAATATTTCCCACATGTGTCTTCTCTCCTGCAAGCTGGTATTTTTCCGACATATTTAATTGCCAAGTCCTCGACAGATTTCTTGGATTTAATTGAAGTAGATTTCTCTCAGCGAGATACAAATTCATCAGGTAACTTAGACGCAATCACTTCAACATTATAAACTTTGTCAGGTAACTTAGATGAGTTCACTTCAACATTTTAACATCCTGTTTAAACAGAGAGAAGTGCCAAGTCCCAACTGTCAACTTTAGCTTTTTATCACAAAATGCGGGAATGCGCAGATCAATCAGTCACATGACCAACAATATCAGCAGCAGTGAAGCAAACTAAAGAGGAAGAAGAGGAGAAAAAAAAAGAAATATATGCAAAAAAAAATTTCTACGACCCTTCACCAAGATTTAATTTAACAGTCAAACTTTAGAATAGGGAATGGTGAATAGAAGGAGGATGCGGGTTACATACCTTCACGGAATTCCACCATTGCTTTTAATGATTTGGAATCGGCCAACAACATGAGCCAGAAAAGTTTCATTCGACCGCAGCCTTCATGGAGATCAACTTTAATGGCTTCTTCTTCCTCTTTGAAGACCTGAAAAGCATTATGGGAAAAATTTTACAATATGGTAACAAAAACATCACGAAAAAAAAAAATTATTATAATATGGCAACAATAATTATATTTCGAAAATTTATGTAATTTATTCTTCTTATGAGCAAGCACTTACATAATATTAAATGTTTAAACAAAGGAAAAGTGACGTGAAATGAAGAGAAAATCTTTTGTTCATTGCGTCTGAGCTCCAATCTATGGTTCCCCCCCACTTGCCAGCTTTCACAAAACTTACTTGTACTTGTACTTGAAACGACATTCACCCTGGAGGAGTTGAGTAGGCTTCATGAAGATGCACATCTCGTACCGCTGCGGCCCAAGCCCGGCGATCGGAGGCAAGATCCCGAGTGAGCAATAGCCAGTCACGTCTCCAACGAGACAGGCCATAGATGAGCGGGCCCGAAATAAGCTCAGCGTCGGCTTTGATAGTCCCGAGCCACGTTCTTAGCTGGCCACCGACACGTTTTTTCCAGCTGGGTAGAGGACGTGGGGAGATAGCCTCGTGGATAAAGACCCCCGCATCACAGCGAGAGGCATGGCCGAACCATCGAAGGCGTCGGGCCCGCAGTAGGTCAGTAATTGCCTGGAGATTGCAGCGACGCTGGACTTCTTTGTTGGCGACGAAATCCAAGGGACGGACATGTAGAATGCGGCGGAGATTGTAGTGGTCGAAAACTTCTATGCGTCGCAGATCCGCTTTCCGTATGGGCCAGGTCTCACATCCATACAAAAGTATTGAGCGGACGAGGGCCCGGTAGATTCGTATTTTTGTCCTCAGACGTATTTCACAAAAGACACTTGTGCATTTATCAATAATTTCCCCTACTCTCTATCTATGCCTAAATCAAATCATGGATTCCATGGACAAGGCTTCTTTATTAGAACTGCTCGTCTGTGGAACTCTGCTCCATTGGCCGGCTTTCTAGCTGACTACAACATGGTTGTCTTCAAGTCCAACAAGTTATTGTTGAGCGGTCTCCTTAAAGAATCAAATTATACCAAATTTCTACTAACGATGACATTCAATAAAAGAAAATCTCTCTAGACTAAGGCAATGTTAATATATATATATATATATATGTGTGTGTGTGTGTGTGCGTGTGTGTGCATGTATACATATATATATATGTATATATATATGTGTGTGTATATATACTCCTATTTTATGTACTTATTTATTTTCCGTTTTATATATATGTGTGTGTGTGTGTGTGTATCTGTATTGGGGACCGACCTTTACCTAACTAAGCCTTCTGTTTATCAATCTCTCACACGCATGGGCACACACACACACATATGAAAAGAAATCACAAATTTTTACCCATGCACATTCACACACACACTGATACACACATCCCAAAAAGGAAAAAAAATCAAAAATATTCACCGAATAGACTTAACACCTCCCACCCACCAAATCGACTTAACACTGACGGATTGAATTCTCACTGGAGATATCAAGTCTCATATTGGCATTTCTTTCCAAAGCACAGTCATGCAAACAGAACTAAAATATTTTCCAAACAGGAATTCCATAAACTTTTATCAAAAAAAAAAAATTAACTAAAAAAATATCTGAAGAGAGCTAAACAATGCTCGAAACATGTTATGAAAATATTTTAAAGTGTTTAAAAATATCAAAAAATGATAAAAGTCTTAAAAAAAAATCTACAAATGTTGCTGGTTACTCTTATATACATATATTATTCCATAAAGTAGTTTATTTTATTGGAGTCATAAATATTAAATTTAGGGGTTATAAACACATCATGAAGATTTTATACAACAATTGAAAAGTATGACACAGAAAGAGAACATACGCCGTTCACTAAATAAAAAGTGTAAGAGGTGTTACCTGTCGCTGATGAGCCCGCGTCCGTCGATGCAGATGGAGGAAGCGATTACAATCGGCACATAAATTGCCACACATGTTACAAAGAATGATAGCAGGGGTCTCCCCGTCATCGTGATTATCACAGGTAGGCTGAAAAAAATTAATTAAAAACACATGATATCTTTAATTATATATAAATAACACTCTGTGTGTGTGTGTGTGTGTGTGTGTGTGTGTGTGTGTGTGTGTGTGTGTGTGTGTGTGTGTGTGTGTGTGTGTGTGTTCATTCCCTATGCACTGCAAAATGGCTGGGCCAACTGTGGTAGAGAGTAATTAATTATCACAGGAAGGCTGAAAAAAATAAAAAATAAAAAACATGATATCTTTAATTATATATAAATAACACTGTGTGTGTGTGTTCCCTATGGACTGCAAAATGACTGGGCCAACTGTTTTGAAATTTCACACAAACATACTTTTTGTATCTGAGAGTGATTTTATGAATAAAGAGTGAGAGAGAGTAACTGCATCCCCAGTAATTACTGCCTTCTATAGTTGTTGTCTTGTGTTCGGGGCAGTGGATGAAGATGTTGACTGTCTAAGATTCCAAGTGAGTATCGTCTAAAGATAGCGGTTTCAATCCTACCCTAAGCAGACTAGACGATTAGTTGGCCAAAACATGAGGCAACATACAGCCTCCACATTCCTGTCCCATCGCAGTTAGTCACCTGAAGAAGGCCAAAGGATGAGTTGACCAAAACATGGTGAGACAACAACAACTATGGAAGGCAGTAATTACTGCGAATACAGTTACAAGACTCAGTATTCCTATCCCATTGCGGTTAATCAATCAAAGAAGGTCAGAAGCTGAGTTGGCCGAAACGTGGTGAATGACAAAAAACTATGAAGATGAGAATAAAAGTCTACAAAAGATTGGAAAAAAAAAAATTCTAAATATTGCCGCAATAAAAGTGACGACTCACAAAGGAGCTACAATTGTTGAATCCACACACAGTGAAGAACGCAAAAGGAAACATGACATTTGAAAAAACGAAGCCATCAGTACCTCTGCTACAGAATCATCCCACAGGTGTCCAACATATGGGAAATACTTCAGAGCTCAAATCGGTCTAGCAAGCCATCTCTGAACCCACAGAACAATTGCATGATCATAGTCATCTTCGCAAGCGATGGATGAACATCATCATCATCTTCATATATTTATTCATGATGTTTGGTTTGGTTGTTTTGTAGAGGAAAATTATTGTTTGTATTTTTGACTTTGCAGAGTATGATTTTTTAAATTTTTTTTTTCAATCAAACAAGGCACAGTGCCACTTTGAAGTTGGGGCTACTATCAGGGACATAAGTTGCAGGGATATTATGAAGGGAGTTGAGCAGCAAGATGTTTGTTGTTCACATTACACGTGTACTTCTGCATGTCAGTACAGTTGGGAAAGCAGAATCCTGGAAGGGAGTTCCGAAGTCTAGCAGTTCTGGGGAAGAAACTATTGAAGCAGAAGGCTTGCAAAAGAAAAGGAAAAAAAAATAACTTTAATATTTGGTCCATTTTAGATCAGGAAATCAGTATCTTCAGACACCATGATCTGGTAGTACCAAAGATAATAGAAACAAATATTTTACTAATGAGATGATTTTTGGCAAAAACATATGCAAATGAGTCAACATTAACTATGATTTTCCTTCTGGACAATTGTTTGATACTTGTGCAGTATAAGGATGGTGTTGTTATATAAATGAAAGACATTTTACTGGTGACTTTCATTTTGGGAATTCTGGTTTGCTCGGGGTCTTCCGGCTTTCCCTTAATAAAATGTACTAATAATCTTACTCCGATGTTTACCTCTTTTTTACGCCTTTTCAGGATCTCTACTCTCTCATAATAACATGGGATGTAGGCCTGAACAAATTATTCCATCATTATAGCACTCCAAAATGCATGAACAAAGTTTATCTCATCATAGTTTCGGGTGTGAAATAACAATATTTCAGGTGCTATCATCAGAATTGTTCAGGCGATTGACAGAAAATACTTTAACGCTGAGCTATCATTGGTATATTATTGGAAGAAGATAAAACTAAATATTTATCTTGAATTGAACAAAAAACATTAGAAAAAAAAAATCATTAAAAAATAATTTTTATTTTGTTTGCTATCAACTTGTTTGTTATTCAAAAAATAAATATAACTTACCTTGCAATGAATTTTTTTTTTCTTGATTTTTGCTGAATCTAACTAGATTGGAATTGGAAAAAGATTTTATGCTTCAAGTTCTTTATTTCTCCAAATATTTATTCATGCAGCTTTAAAACGTTTGAGTTTTTGAGATGAGGATTGGGTATTCGTATTATTTGGATTCTTCTGACTACTGTTCTCATGTTAAATGTCATTTTCATATAAAACATTCCTGGGTTCAACAAGTTACATCAATCGAAACGTTGTGAAAATGATACTCAAGATGAAAACAATTGTCTGAAGGAAACAAAATACGAGAAGTTCTAAATGTTTCGTAAAAATTGTCCAATAATTATTCAAGAATATTATATTTTTTAATTTTTCATTAATATATTTGAATTTTTCAATTAATTTTTCATTAAAATTGTTTTCATTTTTTAATTTTTCATTAAAATTGTTTTTATTTTTTAATTTTAACTGTGTTCATTTTTCAATAAATTTTTCATTAAAATTATTTATATTTTTTTAGTAAATTATTCATTGAAATTGTTTTTATTTTAAGATTAATTTTCCATTGAAATTGTTTTTTATTATTTAATTAATTTGTCATTAAAATTGTTTCCATTTTTTGAAATGATTTTTTTCATTGAAATCGATTTTATTTTTCAATTAATTTTTCAATGTAATTGTTTTTATTTTTCATTGAATTTATTTGAATTTTTCAATTAATTCTTCATTGAAATCATTTTCATTGTTCAACTAATTTTTCTATTTGCAATAACAATTATATTTTTCATTAAAAAAAAAAATTGGCCAGTGTTTAGGAAAAAATACCTCAAAACTTTCCGCCGCAATCGTCTCCATAAACCGCCCGGACGATTCCGATGATAGCACGGTTCTTATACTGCATAAGTACCATACATATAGATGGAAAGAAAATGAAGACAAAAAAATGGTTACTTACCCGAGGCGGACCTCGCTGATTGTCAGGGCTGCTACGCCATTCCCCTGAGGAAAGGCGCTCCACATGTTCTTGGTCTAGGACACATAACGATGCTAACGCCAACCAAAGCTATTATGAAAGAAAAAATAATCAAAATGGTAATATATGTATATGAATATATATAAGGACAAAAGTATTCACATAAATGACACTCCTCTTGAGCAAGTAGATCAAATGTGAAAAAGACGATTTGATTGTATGTAAATAAGACAATATGGATGCAGATTGGAATGTGTTTAGATAAAGGAATGAATGAGAAAGGATGATGGGGTTAAAGATGGAGGTAATGAAGACTAGAAAGAATATTATTCGTATGGCAACCCTAAATCTTAAACATACTAGTGTGTATAGGTTATATCAGCAGGGGAATGTGAAGTTGACATATCTATGCTAAAAAGGGGTTTCAGATTTAATTAGCATTATTCAGTTATAAAAATTTTTAGTTGTACAACTTATGTTGCCCTTTTGTTTATCCCCACTCCACCACTATCATTCCTACATACATTAGTGAAGAGGTTAAGAGATAAGGAAGAAAAAGAAAAGACACAAGAGAGAAAAGAAAAAAGAAATAAAGAAAAGAGGAAGAATGGAAAGGGGAAACCATAACTAATTTATTGGTGGTGATTCTAAGACATGTCTTTCTCCTTCCTATTCATCCCCCATTCTCAGATTTCATTTTAGCATTATCACAATTAGAGTAAATGATTATATCTAAGCATGGAGATAAATTAATTATAAACATTTTAAGATTTTATTATTATTATTGCTATACAACTTTTAAAGCTTCGCATAGTAAATAAGTAAAAAAGCTATGATGAAAAAATAGATATTTAAATAAAAAAATATTTAAATATTTAGTAAATAAAATTAATGATAATGATAATAAAAAAAGTATGTTCCTCCGAAAAAGGCGGTGGGGGCAATGCAGGTAGGTGAAACAATTAAATAAACAGAATTGCTAAAAAAAAAAATTAATTAAAAAAAACAATAGATCTCAATGGATTAAAAATTCCTTCTCAGAAATAAAATTTTTTCGACAATAAAAAAGATCTTTTTTATATAAATTTTGTTTAAGCAAAATTTTCATAACTGAGAAGGAACAGCATGTAAGTTGTCCCAAGTTTTTATGAGTTTTTTTTAACCATCTGATGAATATGTGACTAAATATGCAGCAAAAACATAATTTTACAAACTTATTAGTCACAATACGAAACAATATTGTAATGGATACCTTTTGAAAAGTAATAAATGACCAGATGAGAAAACTTGATATTTGGAACTTGGAGAATTATTATACTACAATATTTATACATATTAAAGACTATCTATATATATATAAAGAGCAAATAGTTAATAAAACATGATAAAAAAACACTTTGAAAAAGAGTTAAAAACATATTTAATCTGACAAGGAAACACTTAATAAGTGGATAGTCCTAAATCTGCAGAGTTTCAAAGAAATACTTTCCTTCTCATCAGAGGGTAGGAATTAGCAAAATGCGAGATCGGATTTTGCATACAAAAGTATTTGACGAAAGTGCAAGTAAGTCAAAGATCTTACTTGATAACAAAATAAGTGAAGCAGAGGGAATATAGTGAAGAAAAAGGTGATTTCACGTGAATGGATTGTCTGGTGAAAGGTAAGGTATCCAATGACGGTAAAATCTAAAAATGTAAGTCCAAGAAAGTTAATTTAATTTTCCATTCACGCAAGTAAAAGTAATGGAAATCGTGTAATTGGAAGATGGTCCAAAATAATCCAAAAGGCCAAAATCCGTGGAATAATTCACAAATATGTACAAGGAAAATTATTTCTTTTCTTTTACTTATATATATATATATATATAATCTGACCCGTTACTTAATTGGCTGCAAAATCGGTTTGAACACTATAAAAGTGATAAATGTTTGTTTGAAATAGACATTTGTGAAAGTTATTTACAAGCACCGCTCCCATGGGTAGAACTGCCGACTATCAATGTGATAGTCGTAGGTTCAATCCTCGGCTTGGGAGGGGTGCTAGTCTAGCCGCACTAAGGAGTTGTGATATGACAAAACAGCACTGTATGTGGACGACTACAATATATATATATATATAAACATGAAGTTTGATGAAATTATTGGATCGTTAACATGACTTGGTAATCGAAACGTGTGTAACCAAGCAGATTAAAAACAGTAATAAAAACCTATATATATATATATATATATATATATATATATATAGATGATAGATAGATAGATAGAAATAGATAATGAATCTTTAAAACTCTTACCGTTGGCGTTTTCATGCAGGCCTGAGGTAGACGTAATAATTCTTCAAGTTTAGTCAATGATAACAACGCTTCCGCTATTGCGGCTTTGCTGACTGCAGCCCATGCCTCGGACAAATGACCCTAAAAATTGAATAAAATATGAAATAAATCGTAAAGTATCCAACAAGATTTCACATTCGAAGCAAACAATTCGCACTTTTAACGCATAAAATTATCTTGTCAGATATTTCGGAGTTGTTCATCAATAGTGATAAATCAATATTTGATTTTGACTAGCTAATTTTTTTGTTTTTTTCCTGTTAAATAGCAAAGCAAGTGCCAAAGGGATGACGCCCTAAAAGGTAGGGAGGGCAGGATCTAAAAGTAGAAATCGAAAAATCATCTAACTTCCATAAGAGAGACGTTCTGTCGGCCTTCTGACACCTATATTGGTGGACAGGGAAACATTGCACTCCCATCTTACAGGGACAGTGGAATATCGGTAGTTACAAACCAGCCTGTTGTTCAATATATTCTGGTATCTCACTCTCCAATTTTCACTGGCTCTCTCTCTCTCTCTCGTACACATGCATTTCAGTATTGTCTTTGTTCTGTTTAAATAAAACTTTTAAGACAAAATGAGCATAAATATGGTTTTTAATCCACAGCTGAGAAACAGCAGAGTTTTGCCTCGACAACAGCCCGGGTCACCACAGAAGAGGCATGAAAATATATTTATAACCCCGCTAGAGTAAACAGTATTCTACACTTTAACCATTTCGTTTTTGTATGACAAATTCATTCATCAGTCAATTAAAAATTGAGAAAACGAAGTTGTACCGCAGAAAATACTTGTTAAAAAGATTTCATTAAATATTTCTTGTATTTTAAATTTGGTCATTGTCTTGTGCCAGACTAAAAGCAATTCCAAGTGAAACAATTTCTGTCCATTTTACCTTTGCCATGTCTTGTAGCAGTGCAATGATGTTGCCCGCTTGGCACATCGTCATTCGTCCACGCAGCCACCACCGTGGACCCGTCGCCCTAAAATAAAATAAAAAGTTATGAAGTTTTTTTTAATTTTCAAAACCTTAAAGAAAAGCTTAAAGAAAGATAAACAGAAATAAAAATAAATGTAAGTAAAAAAAATTAAATAAAAAAATTAAATAAAAAAAATTAAATAAAAAAATTAAATAAAAAAATTAAATAAAAAAATTAAATAAAATAATTAAATAAAAAAATTAAATAAAAAAATTAAATAACTTAAAAAAAAGAAAAGGTAAATTAAAAATTTTTTTTAATAAATTAAAAACACATTTTTTTATAAAATGTTTTTTAAAATTAAAAGTAAATTAATAAATCCATTAACAAATATAAATAATAGTAAACTTAAAAATAAACCTAAATGAAAGATTTTTTTTTTTTAATTAATTTTTAA
This sequence comes from Euprymna scolopes, assembly GCF_053919585.1. Lineage (NCBI taxonomy): Eukaryota > Metazoa > Mollusca > Cephalopoda > Sepiida > Sepiolidae > Euprymna > Euprymna scolopes. The sequence continues at coordinate 5,681,086 of NC_136515.1, read as the reverse complement.
AAATAAATAAATAAAAAGGTAAATTAGAAAAAAAAAAATTTTTTTACTTAAAAAATAAATTAAAAATAAATGAAAAATTCTTTTTCTTTTTTCAATTAAAAAGAATAAATTAAAAAAACAATTAACAAATATAAATAAAAAATAAATGTAAAAAATTAAATATAAAAACTTCTTAAATATAAATTTTCTAGCACTCTGGATTTAAATCAATACTTAACCTCCTCACTCTACGGATGCTTACCTACTAGAGTTCAGCTCTGCAAGGCAATCGGTCAAAGTGACAGTTGTGATGCCTTTCTGCGACTGGTTACTCTTGACCTTTGTCTGGACTGTGATGGCTTTGCTGATGCATGCCAGAAACACATCGAGGATGCACGGCTTCTCAGCATCAAATTCCTCCTCCACAGGGTCGCGGTTCGTTGAATGCAGAATGCTGAAGTCTGTTGGTGGTAAGCTGGGCACAAGAAGCAAATCGGCTAAGGCTTGCGGTTGGACATCAGGAAGGACGCGTCGAATCACTGATGTTACCTGCGGTCACAAAAAAGATAACGAATGATGAGGATGCAACAAAAAAGATAACGAATGATGAGGATGCAACAAAAAAGATAACGAATGATGAGGATGCAACAAAAAAGATAACGAATGATGAGGATGCAACAAAAAAGATAACGAATGATGAGGATGCAACAAATAAGACTACGAATGATGAGGATGCAACAAATAAGATAATGAATGATGAGGATGCAACAAAAAAGATAATGAATGATGAGGATGCAACAAATAAGATAACTAATGAGGACGATGCAACAAATAAGATAACGAATGATGAGGATGCAACAAATAAGATAACGAATGATGACGATGCAACAAATAAGATAACGAATGATGACGATGCAACAAATAAGATAACGAATGATGACGATGCAACAAATAAGATAACGAATGATGACGATGCAACAAATAAGATAACGAATGATGAGGATGCAACAAAAAAGATAACGAATGATGAGGATGCAACAAATAAGATAACGAATGATGAGGATGCAACAAAAAAGATAACGAATGATGAGGATGCAACAAATAAGATAACGAATGAGGAGGATGCAACAAATAAGATAACGAATAAGGAGGATGCAACAAATAAGATAACGAATGAGGAGGATGCAACAAATAAGATAACGAATGAGGAGGATGCAACAAATAAGATAACGAATGAGGAAGATGCAATAAAAAAGATAACTAATGATGAGGACGCAACAAAAAAGATAACGAATGATGAGGACGCAACAAAAAAGATTACGAATGAGGAGGACGCAACAAAAAAGATTACGAATGAGGAGGATGCATCAAAAAAGATTACGAATGAGGAGGATGCAACAAAAAAGATTACGAATGAGGAGGATGCAACAAAATTTAAGTTTAAATTTACAATCAAATTTATTGTTCGACTGAATACTCCAAAAAACAATTTACAAAGTCCTTATTCCGCGGAGTTTCAAAGAATGCTATTCCTCTTATCAGAGGGCAGAAAGAAATCAGCAAATTATATTTGAAGCAAGGCTAGAATTTGATGATTATGGCATTAAATGAAACTGCAATTTATTAGAGTCATTAATTGCAAAAATGTACATCTCTTATAATAAGCTCTGCTCTCTATTATTTGTGTATTGAGCTTTTTTATTTGGTTGGGATTAAAATATCTATATATAAATACTTGGTATTTATATTAGATTGAAGTTTATTATTACTTATATTAGGTAAACATTGCATCTCCTTTAATTTCACTATATAGAAGTTATTTTCTTCATTCACTAAAGCATAATTTTTATACCTAAGTTAAATTAAATGTTATGCGGCATAATCACATTTGACACACTGGTTCCCGTCAGATCACCGAAGTTAAGCAACGATGAGCCTGGCCAGTATCAGATGGGTGATCAATTGGGACTTCTAGGTGCTGTATATACTCTCCGCTTATCTCGGCATTGTTTCCACTCATCCTGGACTTTTCCTTGCCACTGGACTCAAGCAGTGCCGATTCAGAAGAGGTGTGGGTGGGGATGGGCAACCCTTGCCACATAATTACACGCGTTATTGCCCCTACAGGAGTATCCTTTGTCTTTTTTTTTTTTTTTTTTGTTACACAGGCATCACCACATTATCAAGGCCAAGAGGCCACTCAAGGATAAGGGTTAAAGAGTGTACAGTAGAAATTGGACAATATAGTAATCATTAGTAATGAAAATTCGGTAAATTTGATAACTTATATGGAACGGCTCATCAAGAACTTTTGAATCTCAGTTGGGTTCCTGGCAACACCCAAAGATGCTATCGTCATCGAAACCGGCCCCACCAAGGCCAGGGACTATGCAACTTGAACATTGCATAAACGCTAGTTGACTGCCTCTTAGTTTATATTTCGCAGACATATATTCAAACAGTATATAAATGCAATATCTTTTGTTCATTTTTACATGGCTGGTTGCACTTTGCTAATTTTTTTTTTTAATAAAATTTAATTGCAGAGCGGTGATGATGCAGATGCAATAGAAAAGCAATGTGATGACTCACCTGTCTCTGCACTCTCGGTGATGCTGTATGTAAAAGACTAAAGAGATCCTGCAAAAGTCCAGTTTGTTGGGCCAAATAGTTCCGACCAACCGAAGATCCGCTCAACGCAAGAACCATGGATAACAATTCAAAGCAGTAGACATCCGACGATCTGGAAAGAAAAAAAAAATGGATTTTACGATTTAAGGGAAAGAAATTTTCTATCAAAGAAATTGTGAATAATTAAAAAGAAAAAGTGTTGCTTGGGCCGTGACGCGATGAATAACATACAATCACAAAAAAAGGTCCTAAAAGAAAAACACCTAACAAAAAATATAAGGGAGCTAATCATGCCAACAATAACATTAATCCAAACTTTGTAATATAGTACAAAGTGGTGTAAATGCACTTAATGTGCCTGGCAGTGTTTTTAGATAGGTCTTGTATCAGAATGTCTTTGATAAGTATCGATAATCAAAAAAATCCGATGGAAGAAGGGTTAAGAGATTTTGACTGAAGTTAACATCTTATACAAGCAAAAAGGTCCTGCATATAAAATCAACAGTAGGTCCTTCGATATGACAGAGGTGCATTCGAAAGCACAACTCAACCATAATTTTTTACTTTTGTATTTTCAATTTAAGTTATTATAAAGTTTTTTTTAAATATATATACATTTTATATAAAAAATAATTTGATAAAATCAACAGTAGGTTCTCTACAGTGCAATGTAAACTACCAATGTATTCTGGACTAAGTCACTGCAGGGAGGCTTGTGAAGTTTCCTACTGGCGCACCATGATGGACCTCCAACTAGAGCTGGCAATTAATTGATTTGATTGAAAAATGGACGATTTCACTGATTTCGATGACAATAAAATATGGGAAGGTGAAACTTTGGTTGATCTTCCTTCAATCATGGATAACGTCGGGTCTCCCTGCTAGTGAGTGATAATCAGAGGGAGCTAGATCAGGAGAGTATGAAGGATTGGGCAAGATTTTCAAATTTTTCATAGGAAATCTTTGGTCAGTAGTGCTGTGTGGGGATGAACATTATCATGATTGAGGATGACACCCTTTCGGTTGACTAAAGAAGATCGTTTTCAGGTCAACCTGGGTGAGAATATTGCGGATAAAAAAGAATTTTTTTCTACTTTCTTTTTTTAATAATTGTAAAGCTTCCTCCCTGTACACTGTGAGGAAATCAGAGAAGGCAATCAGTTGATTTGATTAAAAAATGAGCAATTTTACCAATTTTAATGACAAGAAAAATTTAACCAATTTTAATGACAAGAAAAATTTAACCAATTTTAATGACAAGAAAAATTTAACCAATTTTAATGACAAGAAAAATTTAACCAATTTTAATGACAAGAAAAATTTTACCAATTTTGATGACAAGAAAAGTATGAGAGATGAAATAATACCAGACATGCAAAGAAAACTGAAAAATGGTCTTCACGTACATTAATTATTAATAACTAGCCTGGGTGCCTGACGATGCCCAGTTGTTTGGAGGTGTGTTGAGCAAAAAAGTGGTAGTAGACAGGCAGGTTTGAACCCGTACCGCGAAGGAGAAGAGTGTAAAAAAAAAATAAATAATAAATAAAGTGACGTCTTTGCCTTTGCATCCGTTGCTAAACCAGAACTGGTGATGGTTTAAATTAAGGCTAGTCAATCGAAAAGAGGGGATGACTTTCGAAAACATCGGCGAAAAAAGTGACACCTCCCTATAAAAAAAGGATCCAGTTCAGGGTGAAGGAATTAATATTTTTACCCAATTTTTCAATATTTGTCATCCGAAGGGTCGAGCTTCAAAACGATACCGATCTCATGAAAATCCATTGCCTTTGTCAAATGTTTTAGGCAGACATACAAGCATACATACATTTAAACAGGTGAGATTTATATTATAGATAAGTAATTTTTAAGAAAACAATTTTTTTTTTTTTTAATTTATCACTACACAAGCAGAAGGATCCAGCCCATAGAATCAACTGTAGATTCCTTTATGAGACAGGGGCATGTTCAAAATGATTGCTTCTTTTTAGAGTTCAATATAACCATATTCACTTCTGCACATTTAACTGTAATTCAAGCGATTATGTAAAAATAATTCCATTAAGTCAACAGTTGGTTCTCTGATAAGGCAGAGGTGCATTCAAATTGAATGTTTCTGTTTCGAGCACAATTGAACCATGATACTTGACTTTTGCATTTGAAACCTTGAAGCCATTATTTACAGATAATTTTATAAAATCAACTTTAGATTCTCTACAGTGCAATGTAGACTACAATGTATTGTGAAATAGGTCACACATCATATATAGTAATGAAAATTTGTTTAATAAAAAAAAAAAATGGATGATTTCATGGATTTTGATGACAATAAAAGTATAGGAAGGTTGTCTGGGATTGAATGAGGTTCCTTATTTGATCCCGGGCAACGTCGAGTAAATCAATGCCGAATATATTTACCTTGTTTCATCTGATGCGTTTGGTGTTTTATTAAGACTGGCTTCCCATTCATCCCTGACACGTCTTGTTTCTTTCTTGATCGCCTGAACAATGTGAGAGCAAACCTACGAAAAGAAAATCAACAAACCTTTCAGAAACAATGGACATGACAACCAACTTGTTCCGCTTTTTTTCATTCTTGGTTAAATAGCGTAAACCAATGACCAGATGTTGTTTTTTAACACCTCAATAATGCAAACAGTTGAAAGGAATGAATTTAGCACAACACTGTATCTCAAAGACCACACCTTTTAAATGTAAAAAAAAAACAAAAAAAAAAAACATCTAATCTAGAAAATGAAAAATTTTTCACTTCAAACTTTCTCGGGCAACATGAAATCAAATAACTACATAAAAGATGCTGCCATGTCTGCTCCAAAATAAGGTAAGCTTTTTTATTATTATTTTATTTATTTTTTTACAAAGGGGTCACCATATATCCAGGCCCGGAGGCCACTTGAGGATAAGGGTTAATGTGTGTTTTGTACTCATTGGGTCAGTTGCATAATAATCATGGGGGAAATGTAGTAGTCAGCTGGAAAGCAGACCAGAGTTCCACAGGCAGTCAGTTCTTGGAAAGAAGCTTTGTTCATAGAATCTATGTTTAGGTTTATGCACCAATAGAGGGTGGTGGAATTTATTAATAGTAATTTTGGCTAGATGAATGTTTTTGTGAAAGATTGGCAAGGGGGGAACCATAGATTTGAGCTCAGTCGAAGACTTGCTATGAAAATGATAAAGCCGAGACAGGCTCGCAACATCTTTTCTGTGAATGAGAGGTTGCAGAGAAGAGAAAAGGACAATTTCTACGAGATTACAAAGTCGATTTTGAACTCTGTCAAGTAGGTACGTGCAAAATGAATTCTGACGCTCAAAATGTATAAACATTTTGACTCCTCCTTTTACTTAAAAATTCACCAAAAATCAGGAAATTAACAAATTTTAATGAAATTTTCAGTATTTATCAAATAATGATCACGGAATATAATGAACCCATTATTTTTATTTAAATCTTAATGGAAATGTATTTTGTTTAAAACAAAAAATACCTTTACTAAAGATATGGTTTTCAATAGTAAAAAAAAAAATGTTTGGAATTATTTTTGTGTTTTTTTTTGTTTTATTTTAAATAAAGCAGTGTTAATCACATCAATTAAAAATAAAATATTTAATTATTACAAAAAAAAAAAAAAAGCCCCTAGAGCCTGTATTAATGAATTCGATATAACCCAAAGTTAATTTCTCAAACTACCAATATTATCATTGAATTAAGCATTTTTTATTCAATATTTTCACATTAAAAATTTATAATTGCAAAAATATTTATACTTTTTTTTTTAGATTACAGGTTTTGCATAATTTTTATATAAGATTTTAATATTTTCCTTGTTTTTAACAATTTTTATATAAGATTTTAATATTTTCCTTGTTTTTAACAATTTTTATATAAGATTTTAATATTTTCCTTGTTTTTAACAATTTTTATATAAGATTTTAATATTTTCCTTGTTTTTAACAATTTTTATATAAGATTTTAATATTTTCCTTGTTTTTAACAATTTTTATATAAGATTTTAATATTTTCCTTGTTTTTAACAATTTTTATATAAGATTTTAATATTTTCCTTGTTTTTAACAATTTTTATATAAGATTTTAATATTTTCCTTGTTTTTAACAATTTTTATATAAGATTTTAATATTTTCCTTGTTTTTAACAATTTTTATATAAGATTTTAATATTTTCCTTGTTTTTAACAATTTTTATATAAGATTTTAATATTTTCCTTGTTTTTAACAATTTTTATATAAGATTTTAATATTTTCCTTGTTTTTAACAATTTTTATATAAGATTTTAACATTTTCCTTGTTTTTAACAATTTTTATATAAGATTTTAATATTTTCCTTGTTTTTAACAATTTTTATATAAGATTTTAATATTTTCCTTGTTTTTAACAATTTTTATATAAGATTTTAATATTTTCCTTGTTTTTAACAATTTTTATATAAGATTTTAATATTTTCCTTGTTTTTAACAATTTTTATATAAGATTTTAATATTTTCCTTGTTTTTAACAATTTTTATATAAGATTTTAATATTTTCCTTGTTTTTAACAATTTTTATATAAGATTTTAATATTTTCCTTGTTTTTAACAATTTTTATATAAGATTTTAATATTTTCCTTGTTTTTAACAATTTTTATATAAGATTTTAATATTTTCCTTGTTTTTAACAATTTTTATATAAGATTTTAATATTTTCCTTGTTTTTAACAATTTTTATATGATCTTGAAAAATAATTTTTTTTTTTAATTGAAAGCAAGAACATAGAAAAATAACTAAATTAAAAAATGGTAAAAATTATGCGAACGTTCATGATAGAAATGCACGGATGCACATATGGGGGGGGGGGGGGGGAGAAAACCAGCACCCTCCCTACCTCCTTTTAACTACCTGATGTCATTTTCAGACAGCCTTTCGACTTTCTAAAATTTTGGGCTTCTGTATAATCCAGGTTTACATGACTTCCCTTCTTGTGATTCTGTAAAGGCAGAATCTCTTGCTTTTGGGGGCTAATTAAGCTATTTTTTTGTACAAACAAGGTGTGTTTTTTTTTATTTAATTCAATATCTTAGGACTTTACTAATTATCTTAGAAATAGAACCAGAAAACTAATATTTATCTTTCAAAGATTTTTACAATGAATTTATTTAACTTCGAAATTTAGCTGAATTGGTTAGCTTGCCACGAAAACAATTTTCATTATAACTTTTTTTTTTATTCATGTGTACAAATATTTTTTCCATTTGGAAATCAATTTTAGTCTTAAATCTTCCAAATACAATAAAAGAAAGTAGTCAGAAACCTGCAAAAAAAATTATAATAAACCAGCTTTCAAAACTATGCCCCCACCCTCTTTTCTTTCCTCCATTTTTGTCCGTATCTACAATATAGAGTGCTCTGAGCAGCGTAGGTATCGATGGATGATCAAACTGATGCACAGTTTGATTTGAAGCAAAAGTATACGTAATTGAGCTCTATGGTAATTTTTCATAGCCTATGTTTATTTCAAATGTTTTTTTATTTTATTTTCAGTGGTTCCAATAAAACGGCAAGCTCCCTTTACCATACTAGAAAAAGAAAATAGGACATCATGTCAAAAGTTATTGATTATCATGGCTGATAGAACCCTTTGCAAGAATCCAATTTTTAAGCAACGTGAAATGGAATAAGTACATTCCAAACTCTGCTAAATTTGCAACAAAGGTAGGCTCCCTTTGCCAGGCTAGAAACTTTATCATGCATGCCAGTACCCCATATCTTTACAGAGTCATCATTTGCTTGGAGCATGGTTACCACATCTAGGCTGGTACACAAAGCACTTGCCTCTCCCTTTTGAAGAGGGTACAAAAACTTCTAAAACAATAGATCCCACACTGTCTGCCAAACTCTAGCCTTTGTCACATCACTGTAGTGTAGTAATGTAGTATTGCCTCATTTGAATAAGTATTTTTGATGAACTTGCTGCACTCAATGAAAATACCCTCAACACACAGAGCAGAGCCGAGTTTTTGCCAACCTTTTTTACCTCCAATCAATAGCGATATCCTGAGGAATGCCTACATAATAAAATATTTTCAAATTTTATTTCTCTTTTATATACAATATTTTTCTTATTATAACTGGTTTAGGTAAAAAAAAAAAATGCCTGTCAAATTTATTAACAATTAAAAAAAAAAAAAAGTGTAATTTATCGACAATAAAAACAAAATTGTCCGTCAAATTTATTAATTAAAAAAAAAAAAAAAGTGCAATTTATCGACAATAAAAACAAAATTGTCCGTCAAATTTATTAACAATTAAAAAAAAAAAAAAAAAGTGCAATTTATCGACAATAAAAACAAAATTGTCCGTCAAATTTATTAACAATTAAAAAAAAAAAAAAAGTGCAATTTATCGACAATAAAAACAAAATTGTCCGTCAAATTTATTAACAATTTAAAAAAAAAAAAAAAGTGCAATTTATCGACAATAAAAACAAAATTGTCCGTCAAATTTATTAACAATTAAAAAAAAAAAAAAAAAGTGCAATTTATCGACAATAAAAACAAAATTGTCCGTCAAATTTATTAACAATTAAAAAAAAAAAAATGCAATTTATCGACAATAAAAACAAAATTGTCCGTCAAATTTATTAACAATTAAAAAAAAAAAAAAAGTGCAATTTATCGACAATAAAAACAAAATTGTCCGTCAAATTTATTAATTAAAAAAAAAAAAAAAGTGCAATTTATCGACAATAAAAACAAAATTGTCCGTCAAATTTATTAACAATTAAAAAAAAAAAAAAAAAGTGCAATTTACCGACAATAAAAACAAAATTGTCCGTCAAATTTATTAACAATTAAAAAAAAAAAAAAAAGTGCAATTTATCGACAATAAAAACAAAATTGTCCGTCAAATTTATTAACAATTAAAAAAAAAAAAAAAGTGCAATTTATCGACAATAAAAACAAAATTGTCCGTCAAATTTATTAACAATTAAAAAAAAAAAAAAAAGTGAAATTTATCGACAATAAAAACAAAATTGTCCGTCAAATTTATTAACAATTAAAAAAAAAAAAAAAAAGTGCAATTTATCGACAATAAAAACAAAATTGTCCGTCAAATTTATTAACAATTAAAAAAAAAAAAAATGCAATTTATCGACAATAAAAACAAAATTGTCCGTCAAATTTATTAACAATTAAAAAAAAAAAAAAAAGTGCAATTTATCGACAATAAAAACAAAATTGTCCGTCAAGTTTATTAACAATTAAAAAAAAAAAAAAAAGTGCAATTTATCGACAATAAAAACAAAATTGTCCGTCAAATTTATTAACAATTAAAAAAAAAAAAAAAAGTGCAATTTATCGACAATAAAAACAAAATTGTCCGTCAAATTTATTAACAATTAAAAAAAAAAAAAAAAGTGCAATTTATCGACAATAAAAACAAAATTGTCCGTCAAATTTATTAACAATTAAAAAAAAAAAAAAAAAGTGCAATTTATCGACAATAAAAACAAAATTGTCCGTCAAATTTATTAACAATTAAAAAAAAAAAAAAAAAGTGCAATTTATCGACAATAAAAACAAAATTGTCCGTCAAATTTATTAACAATTAAAAAAAAAAAAAAAGTGCAATTTATCGACAATAAAAACAAAAGTGTCCTTCAAATTTATTAACAATTAAAAAAAAAAAAGTGCAATTTATCGACAATAAAAACAAAATTGTCCGTCAAATTTATTAACAATGAAAAAAAAAGAAGTGCAATTTATCGACAATAAAAACAAAATTGTCCGTCAAATTTATTAACAATTAAAAAAAAAAAAAAATGCAATTTATCGACAATAAAAACAAAATTGTCCGTCAAATTTATTAACAATTTAAAAAAAAAAAAAAAAGTGCAATTTATCGACAATAAAAACAAAATTGTCCGTCAAATTTATTAACAATTAAAAAAAAAAAAAAAAAGTGCAATTTATCGACAATAAAAACAAAATTGTCCGTCAAATTTATTAACAATTAAAAAAAAAAAAAATGCAATTTATCGACAATAAAAACAAAATTGTCCGTCAAATTTATTAACAATTAAAAAAAAAAAAAAGTGCAATTTATCGACAATAAAAACAAAATTGTCCGTCAAATTTATTAATTAAAAAAAAAAAAAAAAGTGCAATTTATCGACAATAAAAACAAAATTGTCCGTCAAATTTATTAACAATTAAAAAAAAAAAAAAAAAGTGCAATTTACCGACAATAAAAACAAAATTGTCCGTCAAATTTATTAACAATTAAAAAAAAAAAAAAAGTGCAATTTATCGACAATAAAAACAAAATTGTCCGTCAAATTTATTAACAATTAAAAAAAAAAAAAAAAGTGCAATTTATCGACAATAAAAACAAAATTGTCCGTCAAATTTATTAACAATTAAAAAAAAAAAAAAAAAGTGCAATTTATCGACAATAAAAACAAAATTGTCCGTCAAATTTATTAACAATTAAAAAAAAAAGAAATGCAATTTATCGACAATAAAAACAAAATTGTCCGTCAAATTTATTAACAATTAAAAAAAAAAAAAAAGTGCAATTTATCGACAATAAAAACAAAATTGTCCGTCAAATTTATTAACAATTAAAAAAAAAAAAAAAGTGCAATTTATCGACAATAAAAACAAAATTGTCCGTCAAATTTATTAACAATTAAAAAAAAAAAAAAAGTGCAATTTACCGACAATAAAAACAAAATTGTCCGTCAAATTTATTAACAATTAAAAAAAAAAAAAAAGTGCAATTTATCGACAATAAAAACAAAATTGTCCGTCAAGTTTATTAACAATTAAAAAAAAAAAAAAAAGTGCAATTTATCGACAATAAAAACAAAATTGTCCGTCAAATTTATTAACAATTAAAAAAAAAAAAAAAAGTGCAATTTATCGACAATAAAAACAAAATTGTCCGTCAAATTTATTAACAATTAAAAAAAAAAAAAAAGTGCAATTTATCGACAATAAAAACAAAATTGTCCGTCAAATTTATTAACAATTAAAAAAAAAAAAAAAAAGTGCAATTTATCGACAATAAAAACAAAATTGTCCGTCAAATTTATTAACAATTAAAAAAAAAAAAAAAAAGTGCAATTTATCGACAATAAAAACAAAATTGTCCGTCAAATTTATTAACAATTAAAAAAAAAAAAAAAGTGCAATTTATCGACAATAAAAACAAAAGTGTCCGTCAAATTTATTAACAATTAAAAAAAAAAAAGTGCAATTTATCGACAATAAAAACAAAATTGTCCGTCAAATTTATTAACAATGAAAAAAAAAGAAGTGCAATTTATCGACAATAAAAACAAAATTGTCCGTCAAATTTATTAACAATTAAAAAAAAAAAAGTTGCCAAATTTAACAATTTAAAAAAATTGACTGTGAAATTTATTGATAAAAAAAAAAAAAAAAAAATTTTTCTGACAGAACATAATTAGATCTTTTGTTTCTATTTTTGCAAATTTAAGAAATATTAATTTCTGTAGATAAAAATCAAAATTTACCGACGCGTGCCGCCTTACCTGTTTCTGTAAATGTGACAACTTGCTTCCTCGGCTGAACAGAATTCCTAACATGTGTTCTTTTAAATCGTTATCTCGTGCCGTTCCAGATTCACCTTCCACATCGTCCGCTTTCTTCTCTTCTAATTTGTCTTCTGCAGAATCATCGGTAATCAGCCGACCAAACACCTAAAAAAAAATTTATGAGATAATTTTTGAGATGAGGATTGATTATTCATATTATTTGGACCACTGTTCTCTGCTTGCGTTATTTTCGTAACGTTTCAGTTGATTATTAAATCCACAGGCAACTTTTTTTTTTCTTTTTTTTCTTAACAAAAAAAATGTAAATTAAATATTTTCACACATCCGAGCGTAACAACTTTTATACTATAAATAGATAGGCACTCGACCAAGTTATCCGGAAGTAGAAATCTTCTTTCACTCTAGAAAGACATATGCCAGCTACCAGTTGACAAAATTAGAACGGAATCTTCTAGCGCAACAACGTTAAGTATTTTTTTTTTTTTTTTTTTTTAAAACTAATCCTAAATGTTTTTTGTTTGTTATCTTATTTTTAAACGTGTTTTTTTTGTGTTTTATTTATGTATTTTGTCTGTATTCTCCTGTATTATCTGCCCCCCCCCCTCATTCTACAAAGTTAAATAATAAAAAAAAACGAAAAAAATGCCGGCAACTAACGATAAAAGAAAAAAAAAAAAAAAAAAAATGCCGGAAATTATTCTAATAGAATAGATAAAGTTAGGACTTTATTTAAGTAGTATACTTAATATATACTTTTACTGCAAGCTTGCATGTATCGAAATGCCTTCTTCTTGCTGGCAAATCAAACCATCTCATATAGTTAGCCTTATGTTCAAGTACATTCAAAATATAATACAGTGCAAAGAAACAGTTACTCATGAAAACGAGCCTCCTAAAGTAAAACCTTGAATAATTATCTAAACTCGAATGTAAAGTAATATTAAGCCGACTTTACAAATTAATAATAGTTAATTATTGGATTTTAATTAATTTATAAGATGAAACTCTAATGATTTATACTCGATAGATAACGACAAACTTCCACCCATTAATATGGGAGGGGAGATTATCATAAAAAGTGTCCTGAATTGTTAACTAAGCACAGGACTTACTACTTAGATATAAATAAGTCACTTGTCCCCATCCCCCCCCCCACTCTTTTTTTTTTTTTTTTTTTTTTTCAATGGAGAGTAGATAATACAGTGGATGTGTTATCGGCAGCTCCAGTAACTCTCGCTTCATCTATTTTGTCATCCAGTCCTCATTCAATGAGTGATTTTTCTGACAAAGGGTGAAGAAAAAGCTGCTTAAAGGTCGGTAGTACTTGGTGACCAGTAGCCTGAGATGTCGGAAATTTTTCTGTCTCTCTCTGTCCTTGTGGCCATGTCACTAGTAAGGGTGCTGGAGGTAAACGTTTGTCTGGGCTGACGTTATCCGCCTGATAGTCAGGGACCCGAACCTTGGATTAACCACTAAGGAGGCTGTCCTATCAGCAGGCGCAAAGTACTGGGACTGCTATATTGCCATTTGGTGAGTCGATTTGGACCATGCAGTAGTCTCTGGTGGGGCCTCTCAATGCCATACTAGTGGGTAATTGTTACGGCTTTACCTTTTCGTGTGCTACAAAAAAAAAAAAAAAAATTTCCTGTCTTTTTCTCTCTTACTTTCCCTCTCTGTACTGCGCTAACCAAGTATGCCGACCTATTCCACAAATCCCCAAACCTCAACATGAAATATATCCAGAATAAAAACTCGATTAAACCTAAAACCCCATCTATCAACGTAGACCCCTACAACCAGGTCTCCTTCTCCAACATCAGGGATCTACGTTCCAACCTTCCAGAGGTTGAAACCCAATTACAGGAGACGAAACCGGACATATTATTTCTAAGTGAAACTGGAATAGGACCGACCACTACCCTAGACGAGTTCATAATTAACGGATACTCAAATTTAACAGCTAAATCTGACCCCCAAGATCGCCATGGGCATGGAATATGTGCCTACATTAAGGATGGCTTCCCGTGTGGCAGGGATATCTCTAGAGAAGATCCTTATTTACCCTATATGTGCTTCAGGGTTGCACTTGCTAACACCACTGCATTTATATTTGCCCTCTATAGGCCCCACAACAGCGGAGTTACTATCTTTAAGAGCATATCTGAGAAAATTGACCACATACTGTCTTCACATCCCTAGGCTAACATCCACATATGTGGTGATTTCAACGTCCATAACGTGGAATGGCTGACCAATTCAAATAAGACAGATGACGAGGGAAGGTTTTGTCATGATTTTGCCATTGCTTATGACCTCACTCAGATTGTTCGCGAACCCACCCGTGTGCCCGATACACCCGGTCAATATGCAAGCCTCTTAGACCTTTTTCTCTCAACTTCCCCTGAGCTATGTTCATGTTCTGTTCATTCTCCTCTAGAATCCTCCGACCACTCCGTCGTATCAGTTAAGATAAAAACGAAATGTAAGAAGCCCCCAGACGTACCCCTCCACCGTACTGTATACCGATACTCTATGGCTGACTGGAATAGCTTCCGTACATTCATATCTGATTTACATCTGCACTCCATGTTTAAAAAGGATGTGTCCTCTATAGTATCAGATCTGACCAAATGGTTAATTGTAGGCATAGACCAATTCATACCATCTAAAAAATTTCAACAAAAACCTAACAGCCAGCCATGGTTCTCCCCAGAATGTGCTGCTGCTATCGCGCACAGAAATCACTTTTTCTATAGCTACCAACGTAATAGATGCACTGAAACTAAAGCTGCTTTCAGGTCTGCCAGCAACCACTGTAAAAGAGTAATAAAAAATGCAAGAGAGCTATATGCCCAGTCTGTTAAATCCAAGGAAGCTGATCAGCGGCTTGGATCCCACCAGTTTTGGCAAATAACAAATAAGATCCTGAACAGAAGTGTGCGTTCTATCCCAACCATTATCAATGGACATGGAGGGCATCTCGTCAGCGTCAGACAAGGCCAAACTATTTGCAAAGAACTTTGCAGCTAATTCTACCCTATGCGACGAAGGCCATCAACTCCCCATATTTCCTCCTATAACACAGAACAAGCTAGGTAACATACAAATATCCGTGCAGGAGGTCGCCAAGCTAATAAAGAACCTAGATTCCAGTAAAGCAACTGGCCCTGATGGCATCCCAATTATAGTGTTAAAAAAGCTTCAACCAGAACTTGCTCCCATACTTACGAAACTATTTAAGCGCTGCCTTAAGGAGAAGTGCTTTCCGACTCCCTGGAAGACCTCTTCAGTTTGCCCTATATTTAAAAATTCAGGTGATAAGTCATCTCCCTCTCAATACAGACCTATAAGTCTCCTGTGTGTTATGAGTAAGTTGCTGGAATCCATATTAAATAGAGAAATAGTCAACCGCCTCAGCAGGAATAACCTTCTTAGTGACACACAATATGGTTTCCGCTCTGCAAGATCTACCGCAGATGTGCTGACGGTTATATCCCACAGGATTAGTGAATCTCTTGACAAAGGCTTCCTTTCTAGGGCAATTGCTCTTGACATATCAAAGGCCTTTGACAAGGTATGGCATAAGGGTCTACTTCACAAGATTTCCAGCTACGGTATAACAGGAAATGTTTTCTCAATCATTAAATCATTTCTCTCCGATAGGCTCATAAGAGTAGTGGTCGATGGACAAAAATCGGAGGCCTGCAATATAAATGCTGGAGTCCCCCAGGGGTCAATCCTGGGCCCAACTCTCTTCCTGATCTACATCAATGACCTCCCTAAACACATACTTAAATCATTCGTTGACATCTATGCTGATGACACGACCATCTATGGCAACACATCAAAGGCTGTAAATGACAGTTCTCTCTGATTCTCTCTCCTCTGATCTCGAACGCATGGTTCAGTGGGGGAAGATGTGGCTAGTTACCTTTAATGCATCCAAAACCAAACTCCTATCCTTTTATCATCAACGCTCTGATCCCCATCTGGCATCAATTGTGATGGATGGCTCTCATCTAGGTGAGGCTCCGTGTTTTGACAAGCTTCTGGGTTTGACCTTTACTCCTGATCTGAAATGGAACACGTACATCAAGTCTGTTGCCAAAGTCGCTGGAAAGATGGTGGGATCCTTCTACTGCTTGAGAAGATATCTCACTACTGATGCAATTCTCTATCTATATAAAAGCCAAGTACGTCCAAGGATGGAATACTGTTGCCATATCTGGGCAGGAGCTGCTAAAATAGCCTATCCTGCCTTGACAGAGTACAAAATAGACTTTGTGGCTTAGTGGGGGATGCCCTTTTCTCTACCCTGCAACCTCTCTCCCACAGAAGAGACGTTGCGAGCCTGTCCTTGTTTTATCGTTATTTCCATGGCAGATGCTCGTCTGAACTCCAATCTCTAGTCCCCCCTCGCCAATCTTTCACGAAAAACACCCGTCTAGCTGAATCCACTGTGAAAAATTTCCCCCACTCTTTATCTGTGCCTAAATCAAAACGCGGATTCCATGAACAAAGCTTCTTTCTTAGAACTGCACGCCTGTGGAACTCTGTTCCGTCTGCCTGCTTCCCACCGGACTACAACTTGGATGTCTTCAAGTCTAATGTTAACAAATTCCTAATGAACCGCCCCCTTAAGTAAACACTTCAGCAAATCTCCTCACTAACTTAATGTACTTGCAATAACCCTTATCCCTGAGTGGCTTCCGGGCCTTGATAAGTGGTGATCACTGTGTAAAATAAAAAAAAAAAAGGCTCTCGTTCCATCAGTTAATTCAATTTAAGAACAATTCATATCAAAATTTGTAAAAAAATTTTAATATTTGGCAAACAGAGATTTTAACTATTTCTCAGTTTTTGTGAATTCATTTTTTTTGCAGACTGTTATCCTCGTTTGCATAGTTGTTGCTGTTTCACCACGTTTCGACCAACTCATCCTCTGGCCTTCTTCGGGTGACTAATCACGATGGGGTGGGTAACTGAGTCCTGTAACTGTGTCACCAATAATTACTGCCTTCCATAATTGTTGAGTACGACACAATCACGTTGACACACCAGTTCTCACCAGATCACTGAAATTAAGCAATGTTGAACCTGGCCAGTACCAGATGGGTGACCATTTGGGAAGGCTAGGTGCTGTATGTACCTTCTGGGAAGGTTGGGCGTGGGGCCAGCACCCTCACCCAGTAAAAAGAACTCCTTGCTACAATCACATCTACAAAAATGTTGTTGATGGCCTATGCCCCTTAGGGGCTCAAGGGCTATGGATGGATAATTGTTGTTGTCCCATCACCTTTTGGCCAACTAATCTTGTAGCCTGCTTTGGGTAGAATTGAAGCCGCTATCTTCAGACAACGCTCACCTGGAACTGCAGAGACTCAACACCTCTGTCCACTGTGCCACAGGCCCTGAAAGGCAATCAAGATTGGATTTTATGGTCTTTTACATCCAATTTTGTGTTCTTAATTGATGTTCCAGTCAGGTCTGTACCAAAAGGATTCCAGAAAATAAAAAATAAAATATATAATTCTTATATTATTTTTTTATTGCAATCCTTTCAGATAAGTAATTTGTATATTTATTTATTTGTTTATGTATTTATTTATTTGTTTATTTATTTATTTGTTTGTTTATTTACTTGTTTATTTATTTGTTTGTTTATTTATCTATTTGTTTATTTGCTTATTTATTTGCTTATTTATTTATTTGCTTATTTGTTTATTTGCTTATTTGTTTATTTGTTTTTTATTTGTTTTTTTATTTGTTTAGTTGTTTATTTATTTATTTGTTTATTTATTTGCTTATTTATTTGTTTATTTATTTGTTTGTTTATTTATTTGCTTATTTATTTGTTTATTTATTTGCTTGTTTATTTGTTTTTTAGTTGTTTGTTTATTTGTTTATTTATTTGCTTATTTATTTGTTTATTTATTGATTTGTTATTTATTTATTTATTTGTTTATTTATTTGTTTATTTATTTATTTATTTATTTGTTATTTATTTATTTATTTGTTTATTTATTTGTTTGTTTATGTGTTATTTATTTATTTATTTGTTTATTTATTTGTTTATTTGTTTTTTTATTTATTTGTTTATTTATTTATTTATTTGTTTATTTGTTTATTTATTTAGTTGTTTATTTGTTTATTTATTTGTTTATTTATTTGTTTATTTATTTATTTGTTTATTTATTTGTTTATTTATTTGTTTATTTGTTTATTTATTTGTTTATTTATTTGTTTATTTATTTGTTTATTTGTTTATTTATTTGTTTATTTATTTGTTTATTTATTTGTTTATTTATTTGTTTATTTGTTTTTTCATTTGTTTTTTTATTTATTTATTTATTTATTTATTTGTTTATTTATTTATTTATTTATTTATTTATTTGTTTTTTTATTTATTTATTTATTTATTTGTTTATTTATTTTTTTATTTATTTGTTTATTTATTTTTTTATTTATTTGTTTTTTTATTTATTTATTTGTTTGTTTATTTGTTTATTTATTTGTTTATTTATTTGTTTATTTGTTTATTTATTTATTTATTTATTTGTTTATTTATTTTTTTATTTATTTGTTTTTTTATTTGCAGACTATTATCCTCATCTTCATAGTTGTTGTTTCACAACGTTTCAGCCAATTCATCCTCTGGCCTTCGTCAGGTGGTTAACCGCAACAGGATAGGAATGCTGGGTCCCTTAACTATATCCTCAGTAATTACTGCTTTCCATAGTTGTTGTTGCACGACGTTTCAGCCGAGACGTTGTGAAACAACAGTTTTTGCTTTTCACCCTTGACAAACGGACAATCTCACTTTTTCAAATAACATAAGCACCAAGATATCGCACATTATTTATCGATTTTAACGATAAGAAATGAAAATAACTAAACTCTAAAAATTTTTTTGTTTTTGACTTTGCAGAACGTGATTGAGTTTAGCAAAGGGAAAGGAGAAACAATAACATCAATGTTTGGTGCATTTTAGGCTACGAAGCCCTAGATCTTGATCAGCAATGACCTATGCTTAAAAAACAAGAAATAAAACCTTACCTGCGAAGTTAATAATCGAAAAACTTTGAGTGTTTCTGCCTCGCAGTTATCTTGCTGCATTTTGAGGGTGCTTTTCATGTTCTGAATGCAACATTCTTTGCCCTCGATCTCTCCAAGGACCTTCACTTGGCGCAGCCGTAAACTGTTATCAGGACCTTTCAGTTCGAGCTTCATATGGCGACAATTCGATTCTGGGAGGTAGCAGTTCACCCAACCGACATGACGGGCTTCGATCTCAACCTGAGGGTCACAAATGACAGAGGACATCAAACATGAAAACAAAACAACACGTCTCGAGATTAATAAAATTGTGAAACCATGATGCTTGAATTTTGCATTCTACACTTTAATTCAAGTCACTTATATAAAAATAATTTTATAAAAATCAAAAAATAGGTTCTCTACAGTGCAATGTGAATTACAATACATTGTGGACTAAGTAATTGTGTAGAGGCTTGCGAAACTTCTTCCCGGTGTGCCACATTGTATCTCCAATCATAGCGGGTAATCAACCGATTTGATTAAAAAATGGGCAATTTCACTAATCTTAATGACAATTGTTACACCATGGAACAAAATGAAAAAAAAAAAAAAGAAAAAAAAACAGAGAAAGGAACCCTAAAACAACAGACTGCCGAAGAAACCTCACATAGGTAAAAAAAATATGAACTGTAAGTCCTCTCTCTATATATACCTCTTCGTGCGACGCATCAGCAATTCGTTTATTTTGCCATTTTTATTGGTTTTTTATTAATATATATTTCGTCGCCATAATTTTTTTTTTCACCCCCCCCCTCCTCCCTTAGCCTATTATTTTCTTTGTAATAAAGTTGATTTAAAGTTTAAGACCACGTTTGCCTCCGTTTAGTAAAACAATTAAATCTAAATTTTATTGTTTTTCTCTTTAATCCCAAATATCATATGCAAGGGAAATAATTCATTTTCTCATTTTTTTTTTTTTTTTGTCGGAGCAGAGTTGCTTCCCTTGAAATAAACAACACAACAGTTGTTTCTGTTGGTCGATGAAATAAACAAAAAAATGAACAATTTCGAAACCAAACTCCTATCTTTGCATCATCAATGCTCTGATCCCCATCTGGCATCAATTGAAATGGATGGCTCTCGTCTAGGAGAAACCCCGTGTTTTGACAAGCTTCTGGGTTTGTCCTTTACTCCTGATTGCCAAGGTCGTTGGAAAGATGGTGGGATCCTTCTACCGCTCCAGAAGATATCTCACTACTGATGCAATTCTCTATCTATATAAAAGCCAAGTACGTCCAAGGATGGAATACTGCTGCCATATCTGGGCAGGAGCTGCTAAAAACAGCCTATCCTGCCTTGACAGAGTACAAAATAGACTTTGTGGCTTAATAGGAGATGCCCTTTTCTCTACCCTGCAACCTCTCTCCCACAGAAGAGACGTTGCGAGCCTATCCTTGTTTTATCGTTATTTCCATGACTGGTGCTCATCTGAACTTCAATCTCTGGTCCCCCCTCGCCAATCTTTCACGAAAAACACCCCGTCTAACTGAATCCAATGTAAAAAATTTCTCTCCCCTGTTTATCTGTGCCTAAATCAAAACGTGGATTCCATGAACAAAGCTTCTTCCTTAGAACTGCACGCCTGTGGAACTCTGTTCCGTCTGCCTGTTTCCCACCTGACTACAACTTGGATGTCTTCAAGTTCAACGTTAACAAATTCCTAATGAATCGCCCCCTTAAGTAAACACTTCACCAAATCTCCACACTAACGTACTGAACTTGCAATAACCCTTATCCCTGAGTGGCTTCCGGGCCTTGATAAGTGGTGACCACCGTGTAAAAAATAAATAAATAAATAAATAAAAAAATTTAAAAAATGATAAATCATTTGTGTTTTATTTTGTGCTTATTTAAACCAACGCATTTCAGGTGAAAACATTATTACATACTTTACTAAAAGTTATTTAATTTAAATAAAATCGTAAATAAAAGATTACTTACCTGTCGGATTTTTGCTACTTCTTCTGGGGAGGGACCAGAGAAAAACTGCAAATGAGATACTTTGTTCTGAAAAACAAAAATGAAATAAAGTAAGATTTCTGTGTGTAAGAAATAAACACTTCATCAAATCTCCACACTAACGTAATGTACTTGCAATAACCCTTATCCCTGAGTGGCTTCCGGGCCTTGATAAGTGGTGACCACTGTGTAAAAAAAATAAATAAATAATAAATAAATAAGGTTTCAGTATGTAAGCATAACAGCTCTAATATTTTTACATTGAAAAGCACAGAGAATTGAAAATATAGAAATCATTTTTTGGTGCTTACACTTACAAAAAAATTTATTTAAAAACAGAAAAATATTTATGTACATACTCGTCACGGAACTAAGTCATATTCCAAAAATTATGTGAATTGATAAAGTAATTTTTAAATTAAGACAATCAAATTTTGTGACTTAGTGAGATATGGGGATTTTTGGTTGGTCATACTTTTGATCCAGCATAAATGAGGAGGACAACTCAATTCGAAGTATTGAGATCAAATTCAGCCTTATAGAGATACATTTAAAATTAAAATTGTTAGAAATTAATAATTTTTTTTCTTAGTTTAAAAAAAAAAAAAAAAAGAATCTATTTGATCAATGTATGTGATTTTGGGAATATGACTTCATTCTGTGACATGATTTTGTTTTATTGTATTTTTTATTTTTTTTTTTTAATTAAATGTAATCTATTATATAAAAGAATTGGTATTGTTAGAAAGATCAATCTCTCGGACAAACAGTTTGTAAAAATTGGCCAAAAAGATTAATTCTGTGCTGATCAACTGGGCTGGGTTTTTTTTTGCAAAAAGCGGTCACATTTTGCGTCAACATTTTTTGCAAGTCATACACGTAGCAATCTCAATGTACGTTCAAAAAATGTTATTTCAACCCGTCGTGATGTCATAAGTCATTGTGGCCAATAGCTAGCGTGTTAGTTTTTATCACTTCCTTTCCACTGTCGTGTTACTGCGGCTAATTTCTTTTTCTATTTTTCTTGCGCTCACACGGGTACTCACTACTACTTGGACTGAAACAAAACTTCATTTACTTTTTTTTAGGAGTCAGGGGCTGCTCAATATCCTCAGTATACCACTTCACCCCACCCGAGCAATGCCAAGTAGCCATGCTAATTCTAAATAAGCACCCATCTTTTTAATGGTGCTTATTCAATGTAGAAATATTGAAACTATTACTCTTACACACGTCACCACGTCGACACGACAATTAAGTAGATATCATTGGTTTTACTTAAAATTCAATTTTTTGATTTTCAAACTTTGCTACAATAATGAAGAAGTGAACTCTTGGCCTTCGGGACAAGATCAAAGTGTAGTATCTGTTCTTCAGATGCTGCACTTCTATTTCTTGTTCTCTGTCAATGGAGGAGAAATCCTTCACGACTGAGACAATTTTTATTTTTGTACCTTTTCTCCACGTTAAAAAAAAACGACCCTGGTGTCTAACTCTGTCCCGTGGGGAGGCATAGTAAATAGGTACAACAACAACAAAAAAGTAAATAAAATTCTCAACCTATATACTCAACAAATTTTATATCTACAGATTTGAAAATTTGTATGTAGCATATTCAGACATATAGAAATATATCTAGCATAATCTATCTATTATATCTATAAAAGTGAAAATGTGTGTGTGTGTGTGTGTGTGTGTGTGTGTGAGAGAGAGAACAATTCTCAACCTATATACTCAACAAATTTTTTATCTACAGATTTGAAAATTTGTATATAGATTATTCAGACATATGGAAATATATCTAGCATAATTTATCTATTATATCTATAAAAGTGAGAATGTGTATGTGAGAGGAGAATGAGAGAGAACAATTCTCAACCAATATATGCAACAAATTTTTTATCTACAGATCTGAAATATCACATTTGTATAGAAGTAGAAATTTTCAAACTTTGCTACAATAATGAAGAAGCAGCGGAAATTTTGTGTGCTTATTCAGATTGGCACTTATGGCAATAAGCAAAAATATCCTTATACCGTGTGCTAATTTATACAAAAATTAAAACAAAATTGTATCTGCTAAAAAAATGAAAAAAAAAACTTTTATCGTGTACCTACTTGTCATGAAATGAAGATGGTATATTCCAAAAATCACAAAAATTAATCAAAATTTTTTTTTTTTTAAAAACAAATTTGCCATTTTATACCGATAAGTGAAGACCAAAAAACCCTTTTAATATTCTTCAAATTTTTGTATTATTTGGATTCATTGGATTACTGTTC
This sequence comes from Euprymna scolopes, assembly GCF_053919585.1. Lineage (NCBI taxonomy): Eukaryota > Metazoa > Mollusca > Cephalopoda > Sepiida > Sepiolidae > Euprymna > Euprymna scolopes. The sequence continues at coordinate 5,657,538 of NC_136515.1, read as the reverse complement.
TGATTTTGAGTGTGATTTTCACAATGTTTTGGTCGATGTAACCTCCGACCTTCTTCAGGTGTATCTTGTCGAAATCAAGAATTTTGATGTAATTTATAACGGAACCCTTTATTTACTTCACGGCGATAGCATGCTCTTGTTTTATCAGCCATGACTGGATAGAGGTCCCAAGTAATTCACAATTGTATTTTTCCAAATTCCCAAGTTCAACAGAAACATTCCCGAGTTCGACAAAATGCACCTGAAAGTCAGAGGTTACATCAGCCGAAACGTCGTGAAAATGAAACTCAAGATTAGGGCAGTAGTCTGATGAATCCAAATAAATTCTGTTTACTCGTATAAAAATGGCCCTTCTAAGAAAAAAAATAAGTTTTCATAATATAAAATTTTATTTTCTAAGAAAAGAAAAAAAAAAATAATACACATTATGCTATTAAATTATTGTTTGGTTTTAAATCTTACATTTTGATTCTTTTTCTGATTTTATACCTCTCGCCCCCCCCCCCCAAAAAAAAATAAAATCAAATTTTTAAAAAATAAAGAAAAAATTTTCTTAAAAATAAAAAAAATAAAAATAATTTTTTAAATAAATAAATAAATAAAAAAAACTTTTAAAAAAATTTTTTCAATTAAATTTAAAAAAAAAATAAATTTAAAAAAAAAATAAGTAAAATAAATAAATAAAAAATAAAATAAATAAAAAATTTCTAAAAATTAAAGTCGGTTGGCTGGCCTTTATTTTACAAGACATTTTTTACATTTTCGCCTTCATTAACATTAGGTAAAATTTGATTTTTGGAAAAAAAAAAAAAAAAAAAAAAAATATGTGATTTTTGGAATATCTTCTCTTCATTCCATGACTTGTACGTACATCATACAGACTTTTCTGTATTTTCTTTACTTTTAATTGCTGCCATAAGTGATAATTTTTATAAGCACCAATTTTTGCCTAGTGGAGTCTCAGGTAACTCCACCATATATTTTTTTTTACTATTGCCTAATGCAATACAGTAATTCACTATAACTATTTTGACGTGCTAAATTAAACAGCACTTACCTTTAAATTTTAAATTGTTTTCCTTTTTCTTTTTTTAAATAAACAAATTTTAGTTTTTTAAATCCATGAAACAATAAATCGTTTTACTTTTAACGCAGATGCAACACACAATTTTTCCTTTTTAATTGATATATTTTTCTTTTATAGAATTCTTTTTTTTATTACATTTTCACCCTGAACAAGGCACATTGTCACTTTGATGTAGGGGGTTACTATCAGGGATATAAGCTACAGGGGTACTATGTGGGGAGTTGGGCAGCAATATGTCGGTTCATATTACACTTGAACTTCTGCACAGTTGGGGAAACAGAAACCCGGAAGGGAATTCCAAAGTCTAGCAGTTCTGGGGAAGAAACTACTCGAGTAGAAGGCTCTCTATTGTGAAGGGGTGGGATTTAGCTGCTTGTCGGGTTTGTCGGAGGTATTTACGTCAAGGGGTACAAGTGCTTGCAGTTTGTCGGAGCATTCACCATTAAAATACTTGTAGAACAGGCAGAGGGATGCTCCATTTCGTCGATGGGACAGAAGCTAAAGCTTAGATGACAGTTCAGGACCTATCAGGTTGGCGACTCTCTTATGAACCTTGTCTAGGAGCAAGAGACTAGTAGCAGATGTACAAGCCCAAATATGGCAACAATACTCCATACATGGACGAATGGTGGCCTTATAGAGGTACAGGCCCCCCTTAAGTAAACACTTCATCAAAGCTCCACACTAAGGTGATGTACTTGCAATAACCCTTATCCCTGAGTGGCTTCCGGGCCTTGATAAGTGGTGATCAATGTGTAAAAAAAATTAAAAAAAAAAAAAAAAAAAAGGATACTTTCGGGCGTTAGTAGCTTTCTAGCACGGTAGAGAGAACCTAGCTTCTTCGCAGCGGTCCTGGCAATGCTCTCAATGTAATTGTTCCAGCTTATGTTTCCTGCGAACATTAGGCCGAGGATTTTAAAAGATGTACTTTCATTCAGTTTCAGTATAAATCGTGCTACTTCTTTTTTTTCTCTCCTTTCATTTTTAAAGTTTTCTAATGTTTTTTTTAGGAGGAGGGGGAGGGATTAATATGTTTTTCTCTCATTGAATAAGTTCAGATTCAGTATAAATCGTGTTCCTTATTTTTCTCTTTTTCAATGCATGTTTTAAAAAAAACTTTTCCAACTCTTTTCATAAAAAGCTCCAATTCATTATCAACCGTCTGACTGTTCGACAGATCTTGCTTGTACCTCGTGCATGACTGCAGTTTTCAATGAGCAGGCCTGCTTAACGGTGGCTATGATCATACTTTATCTGTAATTGTCGCAAATTATAGTGAATGAGAAGAAGGGATGAGGACGAACTTACCCCTAAATCTCTGGTGTTGTCGATATGTACTGCAATCAGCCGTGGATTGCATTGCATGCTACAAGTGACGTTGATGGTTTTCGTCTTGTTGCGATCTTCATCTCCACTCTCCCAGAAAGTCTCGGTCGAATTGTCTGCAATAGAAATTTTTAAATCAGTTGGACTCAACTTTGTCAAGAACAGATTAGACATGTACCCAACCAACCGTAGAGTTAAAACAAAACAATGTTTGTTTAAACGAAATAAATTTATATTTTCATCAAAAAAAGAAAACGTGTTTGTTCATGACTACAATGCCTACAAACGTTTAATTCCAGCATGATAATCCAAGCCCAAATAATTCTCTGGAGAGAATTAATTCTATGGAGAAAATCTTGCCAGGAATTACAGAGAACTCTAAAAGAAACCTTGTCAAATAGATGTAACAGACATCGTATCAACCCTTGGAGTGCCTATCGTGTTTATGGTCAATAACTAGAGAGCTGGTTGCCATGCTCAGGATGTAGCAACCATTCCAGAAACTTCCCAATGACGTGGACTAACCAATACTTTCCTCAGCAAAAGAAATGCTTACCTGTCAGACTGGCAATCATCGTTTGACGACTGGAGGCCTTAATATCAGCGGAATAGGTCAAGTCTTTCCATAGACTCAGTTGGCTGGTTGACTGTCAAAGAGAATGTCACACAAAGGTAATAAAAATTGAAAAGCAACGATCTGGTAAAATGCTATGATAGAACAATTACGATATTTTTCCCTGATTCTGATACAATTACGGATTTCAGTCTAAATTTCCAAATTTCAATGCAATTATGGATTTCGGTCTAAATTCTCAATTCTGATGCAATCACGGATTTTGTTATAAATTCTCGATTTTGTTCTTAAACCTGATGCTTTTTAAATCTCTATATGTGTAGCTATAGAACTTTTTTTTGTTTTTTGTAAAAACTCATTTAATAAGTGATATTTTCACAAACATAAATATACTGGAAAGGAGGCGTTTAGATTTTAATTTGTTTAAAAATCAAACCATTTTATCAATAGTATCAGCAAAGGAATATTAAGTTTTAAAAAAAAAAGCATCAGAAACAGATTCCCGAGAAAAAAAATAATAAAAAAATCACTTCTTTTATTCACTCATTTTGGGATTTTAGGTGTAGATTACCTGGACATAAGTCAAACTTTTTAATATATTGAAAACGCAAAGGAAATATACATAATTTCTCTATGCCTACGTTTAATATATGTGTCTATATTTTGATTTACAGTATTTAACTTTTACATTAAACTTATGTATTGTTCTATTCTTTTTAATATTGAGCTTAAAATTTTGGCTAAATCATCCTCAGAGTATTACGCCAATGTAATATCTGACAGCATTATTCACTTTATCTTAAATCTGTTATTAGATCACTTATATATATATATATATATATATATGATGATTGCAATGTCTTGTCAGGCGAGTGCCACTCCCTCATTCCCTTAAAGTCCACGAGCCCAAAAATGTCTTCAATCGCACCAGCACCATTTTAATAGACATATATATATGTGTGTGTGTGTGTATATGTATATATACATATATATATACATATAACACATATATATTCATATATACACAGATATATATATGAATACATATGATGATTGCAACGTCTTGTCAGACGAGTGCCACTCCCTCAGACACTTAAAGTCCATGAGCCCAAAAATGACTTCCATCGTCACAGGACTATTTTAATAGACAAATGCCTGAGGGAGTATCTATACGCACATGATGTTACAGAGTCTTAGCTTTGTACGACAGCTAAGTCTCTCTCTCAGTTCAAAATGTTGAGATCCAGCAACAAGTTAAACTGTTATATTATGTAGCAGTTGCAAAAAAACTGGTGTAAAATTTCATTTGCACATTTTTTTGAATACGTACCGTACTGTACATATATTTCTTAAGTCAATGACTGTCTTTATTTTACACTTCAATTCGTACACGGGGCACGGTGTGAAAGAGGATAGGTTGGTGGGTTTGCGAAAATTGCAGTCACACACGCGTCTGCTTGACTCGTCTCTCATTATCTGTTCTTCTTCGTTGTGTTTATAGTACCAAGTTTTATTGCTCTGTCTGGCCGTTGACATCATCTCCCAGTTAATATCAAGGACATCCAAGCTGGTTCTTTGTCTGCGTTTTGCTAGTCACAAAATTCTGCATTGCCCAACCAATAATCCAACACTATTATGGTGTGGTGTAAATCAGTGTTCAGATGATTAATCGGAATCGGGAAAAATCGACAAATTTGGGAGTATCGGAATCGGGATCGAAAAAAATGGTGCCTATTTTCTAATGCCAAAAACAATTCTTTTGTCGTTTTTAGATTTTGTTCAAAGCAAAATCTTCCATTGCTGGTAATAATGATAAAATAATTTATTTGTTGATTTAAAAATGCTGACAAAGCAAAAAATTATACTTCATTCTTCACGTTCTTTAATTTTACGTTCGGAAAAATATCTGCATATTTAACGTGGTGTTTTTTTTTTTTTTACAGAAATCGGAGAAAATAAAAACTAAATATTAATTAAACATTCAGAGATTTATAAAGAATTGGTAATTGTATCGGAATCGGGAATTTACTACGGATTGTTGTTTGTTTTTGTTTTACGGCATATCGACCCTTTTCGGGTTATTTAATGCCGAATCCAAAGATTTTGAAGAAAAATTTTTTAATAGAATCTATTTGTTGTTTTCAAGTCGGTTTCTATTTAACCCATAGTTGGGACCCTAACAGGTACTACCACTCCGGGTCAGAGTGGACCTGGGAGCAATGGCAATTAAAGGGTGGCTCCACACTACCCAAATCCCACAAGCTGGGGCCTCACCACTGGATATAGTTTAAGGTCATATCCAGGACCATTTACTATGGAATCGGGAAAAATATTGGAATTGTCCCATCACTAGTGTGAATGTGAATTTGTGTACCGTATCGTATATGTATCATATGTGAAGTATAAATAAAATAATTAAATAGTGCACAAGTGAGCTTCAAGCCCTTATTGTTACGTTTATTATTTAAATAAATATATATCGTCTTCCTGCTTGGTGACAAGCGATGTGTGTGTGTGTTGTCTGCATGTGCCAAGGTCAAACGAAGTTTAACTAAAATCCATTTCGTCGGTTTCAACAAAATTTTTAAAAAATAAAATTCCCCCCCCCCCGACCGGTCGGGATTAGGGTTGTGAGGTGTGGTTAGAGTTTATGAAAATAAATGTTAGCAATAAAAACTTTTTAAAACCAAGTTAGAAAAAAGAAAACAATTTGCTTCCCCACCAAATTATCGTATTATTGGAGCCCCCACATCTAAATTAAGATTCTTCTTTTTTTTTTTTAGGCGATGTAATAAACCATATTTTGAAGTAGGGTGCCTCCTCTCTTTATTTTGGTTTGTATATTTTTCATGTTGCAAAAATGCTTCCGGGAGATCTTTTTATGAGTGCGGAAATTGGCCTGACTTTCATAAAAAAAACATTCGTCTGGCTGAAAACACTATCAATAATTTCTGACACTCTTTATCTGTGCTTAAAATCAAACATAAATTCCATGAACAAAGCTTCTTTCTTAGAACTGCACATCTGTCGAACTGTCTCTGTTTCCCTGCTTCCAACTGACTACAATATGGTCGTCTTCAAGTCCAATGTAAACAAGTTCTTGATGAGCCGTTCCCTTAAGTAATCCAATTTACCCAATTTCCACTACTAACGATTACTATGATATAGTCCTATTGACTACTGTACACTCGTTAACACTTATCCTCAAGTGGCCTCTGAATCTTGATAATTGGTGACCCTTTGTAAAAAAGATATTAAAAACTAGCACATGATAAATAAAAGATGAATAGCATAGAGTAAGTTTCTTCTAAATGTGGTTAGAAACTCTAAAAACTTCCAATATTTCATAGTGATGGTTAGTTTTTGTTTTACGGCATATCAACCCTTTTCGGTTTATTTAATGCCAAATCCAGTGATTTTGAAGAAAAATTTTTTTCTAGTATATATTTTTTTTTTCCCAACTCGGTTTCTATTCAACCCATAGTTGGGACCTTAACAGGTACTACCACTCCGGGTTAGAATGGACCTGGGAGCAATGGCAATTAAAGGGTGGTTCCACACTCCCCAAAACCCACAAGCTGGGGCCTCACCCTCGGATATAGGCCTTTCTTGGATGGAATAAAAGTCATTCCTAAAAACTTCTGCAGAATTTACATAATGATGTGTGGCTCATACTCAAGTGGTATTAGGTTCGCATGCCACCATTTTCTTACAGCAGGCACCGCTTACTCTTCTGTCTTTTCGCATCATTACCACCCATGGCTATCAATAACGAAAACTCAAATCCTTAAAAGGCTCAAGCAATTTTAATTAAAATCCGTTTTGTTTTTTTCTGGATTAAAAAGAAAAGTGCAAAGTTTTGCTAAAAAAGCGAAGAATTCGCATCCGAATCGATATTTTCCCATCACATCCTTTTAGATAATCTTAATTCGAAACTTCTGAATGGAATTTTACATTCTGTTCAATTTTATACGGAATATTTACAATTTTAAGTTTTTTTTATAGATCGACATTTACAGACTTGTATGATTAAATTATCACCCTAGAAAAGACGACATGATTCCATTTCCATTTGATGAAAACAGGTTTTCTTTTCCTGTTGCAGACCATCTACTAGTTTTTTTTGTTTTTTTTTATTTTTTTTTTATTCAATTTTCACCCCAAACAAGGCACAGTGCCACTTTGAAGCAGGGGGCTACTATTAGGGAATTAATTAGCGGGGTCATTATGAAGGGAGAAGAGTAGAAAGATGTTTGTTAACATTACACTTGAACTTCTGCATATCATTGCAGTTGGGAAAGAAGAATCCCGGAAGGGAGTTCCAAAGACCCACAGTTCTGGGGAAGAAACTATTGGAGTAAAAGGCTTTCTTGCACCTAGGGATCTCCACTGTAAAGGGATGAGACTTAGTAGCTTGTCGGGTTTGTCGGGGGTAGTTACGTCGGGGAGGTACAAGTGTTTGCAGTTCGTCAGAGCATTCACCATTAAAGTATTTGTAGAACAGGCAGAGGGATGCAACATCTCGTCGATGGGACAGAGGTTGAAGCCCAGATGACAGTTCAGGACCTATCAGGTTTGCGACTCTTTTTTGAACCCTGTCCAGGAGCGAGAGACAAGCAGCAGATGCATCAGCCCAGATGTGACAACAGTACTCCATACATGGGCGAATGGTTGCCTTATAGAGGTATAGGATACTGGCAGGCGTAAGTAGTTTTCTAGCACGGTAGAGGGAGCCAACCTTCCTTGCAGCAGCCTTGGCAATGCTCTCAATGTATCTATTCCAGTTCATATTCCCTGTAAACGTTAGGCCGAGGAGTTTAAAAGAAGTACTTTCAGGCAATGTGTTCTTGGCCATTGCTATTGGTGGTAGAGAAGGTTTCTTGTAGTTATTGAAGGAAACAAGCTTAGTCTTAGCAGCATTGAATGAGACCAACCATTTTTGTCCCCATTCCACTACGGATTGGAGGTCATCCTCTAGTGTTTCTGCCATTTTCTTGGATATGTGTTCATTTGTTTTCCCCTCATATCTGTTATAGAGAGTGGTGTCATCGGCAAATATACCCATCTCCGAAACAATATTATCAGGGAGGTCGTTTATGAATATCAGGAACAATAGAGGTCCAAGGGTAGACCCCTGAGGCACTCCCGCATTTATGTCATATTGTTTGGATGTACGTCCGTCGAGGACAACTTTGATTTTTCTATTACTTAAGAAGGATTTAATTACGTTATGAATTCTTCCAGTGATTCCATATGATCTAATTTTCCTTAGAAGACCATCGTGCCATACCCTGTCAAAAGCCTTAGATATATCAAGGGCCACCGCTCTACCCTCCCCTGTTTTATCCAATGAACGGTATATACGTTCAGAAACTACAGTTAAGATATCTGCTGTTGAACGGGCTTGCCTGAATCCATATTGTTTGTCAGTCAAGAGTTTAGCAGCTGTTAGGTGCTGGACTAGGGCTTTATTAACTAAGGACTCAAATATTTTGGCGAAAAGCGGGAGGAGGCTAATGGGGCGATAATTTAGTGGGTCAGTTCTTTCACCAGAATTCTTGAAGACTGGTACCACAGAGGCGGTTTTCCAGCAGTCGGGAAAACAAGATTCGTTAAGGCATTTATTGTAAAGTTTGGACAGAACTGGAGCAACCTCGGCAGAGCATTTTTTTAATAGCACAGCCGGGATGAGATCTGGTCCACATGCTTTAGAGGTGTCTAGGTTTTTTATAATAGCATGTACCTGAGAAGGGGTGATTTTCAAGTCGTCAAGTGTGGCGTCTGTTCGCAGAGGAAAATCAGGGAGTGAGTGGTGTACCGAGTTCAGTGTGGAGTTTGAGGCAAACCGACTGGCAAGCAGATTAGCCTTGTCAGTTGCCGTGCAAGCAACCTCATGATTGTTTGTTAGTGGGGGAATAATTGACTGTCCATTATTAACTACGCTGTTGTAGATTTTCCAAAAATCCCAGGTTCCTAATTTCTGTGCTTCGATGCGCTTTCTGGTGGTTTCAGAGTAATCTGACTTAGCTGTGTCTATCACTCTCTTACAATTATTTCTAGCTTCTATAAACTTCTGTTTATTTGAGCTGGACTTATGTCGGTTGAATCTGCGGAACGCATGCTGCCTTTGACAAATGGCAGCTGCACAAGCAGAAGTAAACCATTGGGGGGAGTGGGGCTTGCTATAGTATTTCCGTGCGGGAACATGTGCTTCAATAGCAGTTTTGAACCATTCAGTTGTCTCATTTGCACACTGTTCCGCTGGAAGAGTAAAGATATTTTGCCATGGGGCATCTCTGATGAGCTCCCTGATGGCTTCCCAATCAGCCTTTTTGTAATACCTCGTTGTTTTGAGTAGTGGGTCTTCAGTTTTAGGGCGAGAATTTAGGCTGATTTCTACCATTATCACAGCGTGATCAGCATTCCCGAGTGGGCTATGGGCATTTGTTGTACAGTCATTGGGAACTGTTGTCAGAAAGAGATCTAGAAGTGAGGCATGTTGATCGTGCTGGTCTGGGAAACGTGTCGGAAATGTAACCATCTGAGATAGGGAATGAGATATAGAGAAGCTATATGTGGCGCTACCAGCTACGTCTGTGTGATTTGAGAATCCTAGCCAGTTACAGTTGGCTAGTTGTGTACAAATCCCAAGAGTGATAGGAGCCTTCTATTATGTCTGAAAGCGAGATTGGTGATGCGCCACTATACAACTCCTGCTCTATACCGATCCAAGTTATGACGACAGGACCATGGTTGTGGTCTTTATGTGGCTTCAAGTGAGGGCCACATCATGCCACCTCACATTTTTAAAGTCGGCTTGAAAGTCAACACCTTCTATTATTAATTGTCTGTATTTTTGAGATGAGGTGTTTTCATTGATTGAGATTGTCAGACCGACTTCCTCATCTTGGTTGTTATAGTCACAACGTTTCGGCCGTTTTGCCCTCTGGCCTTCATCAGGTGTTTTGTATCAAACTGGGGAACCGTTTGTTAGGAGTCTCGAACCCAACCCTTTATTATTATTACGAGGGTACTGTGTTCGGACTCCAGCTAGACTCTGGGTTCGAGACTCCTAACAAACGGTTCCCCAGCTCGATACAAAACACCTGATGAAGGCCAGAGGGCAAAACGGCCGAAACATGCTTTCTACTGAATAGTATACGTGTTTGTTTTAAGAAGCCATGATAATTACGAAAGGATGAAAATATCGAGGAGGTGGAAAGAAATTATCCAGACGTTAATTAAAAGAATAATGTAATCGTGAGATTTCATAAAACAACATCGACATTTACCTATGAGAATTCAATAGTTACTCGTAATATCAACATTCCAGTTTATCGGTTTAAGGTGGGTGTCTGCACAAACAAGGCGAAATAAGGTCTACAAATAATGCTTGAGCAGCTCATCGGTATTTATAAGTCGAGTCGGGCTAGGCGATTAATAAACTCTAAAAAGTAACATCTGACGTGCAATGATAAAGAGTTCCAACGTTAGAAAGCCTTATACGTGACCTTTTTTGTCGTTTTATGTAGACAAATAAAGATGTGAAAAAGTGTTAGCAAAAACAATGTGTACAACAATCGTTCGATTGATTCCGAAAGTTTGCTGACAAAAAAGTCAACGTACACAGCTAATCAAAAGGTTAAACAGTATATTGAATTTTATAACAATATATGACATGTACGCATGTCTATCCCCTTCTGTACAGGGTGGAATGATAGAAAAGACGACATGATTCCATTTCTGTTTGATGAAAGCCGGTTTTCTTTTCCTGTTTCAAACCAAGAACGATTATGTCTGAAAGGGACATAATATTCCAAGAGACTGGAAATGCGCCGCTGTACAACTCATGCTCTCTACCGATCCAATTTATGACTACAGGACCATTGCCAGCACCCTCACAATGCAAATGGATACAGCTCAATGAAGTTTTCGGCCATGGTTATGGTCTTTATGTGGTTTCAAGTGATGGCCACATCATACAACCTCACATCTTCGACGTTGGCTTGAAAGTCAACACCAAAGTGTACCTGGATGTGCTGAAGAGTGTGGTGATCCCCTGGTGCAATCAGATGGCCGCTGGCAGACACTGGATGTGGCAGCAGGACTTGGTGCCAGCCCACAAGTCCAAAAAGAGATCACCAACATGACCTCCCACAAAATCAAAGCCAGCCTGATCGCCGCTAACTGAGTATTAGCCAAGCTCCCACTAGTGCTTGTAGAAAAGGTATGCTCCCAGTTCCAGACCTGTAGTAATGATTGAGGCTGAAGGCGGCTACATTGAATAGATGTCAGCTCTACTAGTTTTAAAATAAAGCTGTAGTGTTGTTTTCTTTAGGGTAATGAATTTTTTTGTTGCACCCTGTAAACATTGCTACAAATTTGTACCTGGAACAAGGCCAACATAATGGAGCGTCGATCCTGATATTACTGATGGCAAAAGGAAAAAAAAATGTTTACCTGAGAATTTTCTGCATTTGCATCTTCCGTCTCTTCGTCATCGGATTTCACCAGTATCCGACTAATGTTGCTGAAGACGTGGCTTTCGTGCAAGAACTGGTGGTCGGCCTGCGTAAAGCGCAGACAGTAGCATCGAACTGCCATTTGCTGCAAGACAAAAGTGGGAGAAACGCAGATATATAGACAGATATACAGATATATAGACAGATATGATGATTGCAACGTCTTGTCAGACGAGTGCCACTCCCTCAGACATTTAAAATCCATGAGCCCAAATGCCCGAGGGAGTATCTATACAAATATGATGCTACAGAGTCTTAGCTTTGTACGACAGCTAAATCTCTCTCTCGGTTCAAAATGTTGAGATCCAGCAACAAGCAAGAGCAAGATAGCCAGCAACAAATTAAACTGCAGACCAGCTTAATACGGGTAATGGTCTTCCGCTTTATGGTTTTTTAAATCAGAGATTTGCTTCTCCTAAAAAGGTTGCCTTCACCACGGCTTACGGGAGCCCTCTCCACCCCAATACACATATACACACACACAAATATACACGGTGCTAGTTGGCCGTTGACCCAGAAAAAGAGTTCATTCGCCCTTTGGAAGGTCTTGTTTTTAATCCTTCAGGGAGACTAGCCGCCCTCCTCACCAAACAAGTCTGGTGGGGGAACCAGTTTAGTCGCCGGTGACCCGACCATGAGGCAGGTAGTACTGGGTTACATGGTACCAGTAGCACATGACATGACCTGACACATATATAGATATATATACAGGCACTAGTTGCAGACACACATGCAAATATATATTTCATATATCTACATTAAATGCTATAAGATATATTTTCAATATTTACTTGAGAGTGCTCAATAGTCATGAAGAGCAGATTCTTATGCATTTCATTCCCATCAGAAATGGTCAGGCTAGCTTGATGATTCCCTATGAGAATGAAACTGGGAAGATTCTGGGTAGTTTAATTTGCATATATTTTCATAACTTACTATATATCAAATTTTAGTCATTCAATAAATTTTAAAATTTATGACGTGAAATGTTTGAATTTCAAATCAAAAGATTTTTATTATTCTATGTAAGACAAAGAATACATTTGAAATATTATAACTCCTTATCCTATAGGGTTTCGATGTCTACCATCTCTTTAGAGGAGAAAATATTTGCAAATAGTTATGTTTTACACATTATTTGTTAAAGTCAGTGAGACATGGAAAATCACAATTAAAAGTTTAAGTATTTGAATATCATAGAGCAAGGGAAGTTAATGAAAAGGATATTGAATTTCACATCCAAATTGCATGGTAAAATCCGAAGAGTTATAAGATTTCAAATGTATTCTTTGTCTTACATAAAATAATTAAAATCTTTTGATTTAAAATTTAACCATTTCACGTTATAAATTTTTAAATTTGTTGAATGACGAAATTTGATATATTTGCTCTATCTTGTATATCGAGCAATTTTTATTTAGGTGGGATAGTACTTATAGAATATTACTGCCAATAATATTTTGTACGACTTATAATCACAGGTTTCCATACCAGTTGATTGTTTTATATATATATATATATATATATATATATATATATATATACACACACACACACATACATACACACACGCACACTATGTTCTGATGTTACACTTAATTTGTTTTCAGTCTATGTAAGGGGAAACCCTTCTATACTAAGGCAATTTGTATTTTTGAAACTGCCAGAGAGCCCCTTTTTGAGGAGCTGGTTTTACGCCACATTAAAAACGACCTTGTGTCACATTTTGCTTTCGTGGATAAACAAATAAATACCATTTACTATATCATCATCATCATCAAATGGTGTCTTGTGTGGCATAGGCATTGACGGCTAGGGCTCTTCATCTCTCCCTCTCTCGAGGCATTCATGAATTCATTGTTGCTCATCATTTTTATGTTGCCCAGGTGTTTCAGACTATCAATGTATGTTTCTCGCTATTGTCTTCTGCTTCTTCTACCCACGATCTTTCCTGTCAAGCTAATCTGCTCTTTTCCGCTTTTTCGACAGACATGACCCATGAATCACATTTGTCTTTTTCGTATTCTTATTAGAAACCATTCTGTATTTGCCATTTCTAATACTTCCTGGTTTGTTTTCTTTCCTATCGAGGATATCTTCAAAATTCTCAAGAACCAAGTTTCAGTTGCCTCTAGTCTTTTCCTCGTTCTGTTGTCAAGCACTCAAACCCGTATAATAGAACAAGCCATACATGCTTTCGGAGTATTCTGAATTTGATACCTATTTTAATGTTTCTGTTGCCCCATGACTGATGACAATCTCTTGAAGGTGACTTTGGTTTCGGCTATGCAACTTTGTATTCCAGTCGTGTACCTTCCATCAGATATGATCCAGAATGCCAGATATTTGAATTTATCAACTTGTTTAACTGGTACATTGTGACATTGTAGCTTGCATGTTGCAGCTTGGGTGTTCTTGGATACTGTCATGCTTACTGTTTTTGTTATCCAGCATGTGGTGGAAGGTCTCTTCGGATTCTGCTATTAATACAGTGTCGTCTGCATACCTAATATGGTTAATGTTGTGTCCACCCAACCTTTGATGTCCTCAATTTATCTCAGTATGTTGTCACTACAGCTGGTGAATAAATATGGCGACAAAACATACCCTTGGCAGACTCTTTTTTTTTTTTTTTTTTTTTTTTTTTACAGTGATCACCACTTATCAAGGCCTGGAGGCCACTCAGGGATAAAGGTTATTGCAAGTACATTACGTTAGTGTGGAGATTTGATGAAGTGTTTACTTAAGGGGGCGGTTCATTAGGAATTTGTTAACGTTGGACTTGAAGACATCCAAGTTGTAGTCCGGTGGGAAGCAGGCAGACGGAACACAGTTCCACAGGCATGCAGTTCTAAGAAAGAAGCTTTGTTCATGGAATCCGCGTTTTGATTTAGGCACAGATATAGAGTGGGGGAAATTTTTCACAGTGGATTCAGCTAGACGGGTGTTTTTCGTGAAAGATTGGCGAGGGGGACCAGAGATTGGAGTTCAGACGAGCACCTGCCATTTTTTTTATTAATGTTTCCTCATTGTGATCTCCATCTATTCTAACTGTCGACTTTTGCCTCCAATAGAGGTTGCTCAGAATTCTAAGGTTTTTCTCATCAATGTCTAGTTCATTTAGTATTTTGCTGTTTCTTTGTCTGTGACAAATCCAAATTGCACTTCTGATATTTCAGATCATATATGTCAATAGAGAAAATGAAGGTATAAAAACTATATAGCAATATATATAGATTTATTCTTTTAATTTATAAGGGCGCATATATATATATATATATTCATTTAGGTTTGAGATGTTCAAAGGTCGGGACTAATGATTACAACAAGGTTGTTAGATAGTGCTCAATAACTTTAACCATTTCATATTTATATCCAGCTGTAAACTGTCTTTGAACAATTTTCCAAAAGGTTTAAATGAAGTCTCTCCATTTTTTATCCTTCTTTTTTAGAGAGCTCGCAACTTTTTATTTTTATTTATTTATTTTTTTTTTAAGAGCTCCTTTTTCCTTTTTTTCCTCCTTTTTCTTTTTGGCATCGATGGGTCAGGGTCGCCTGAGGAAGTCTCATTGACTGAAACAGATGGCTATTTGTAGCGACTACATGTAACTATTAAACCTGAAATAAAATTATATATATATATATATATATACATACATATTATTAATTGGTAAAAACATATCCAATTAAGATACACACTTATCCATATCATACTCACACATACCCGCAACTGTATTATTCACATTGGCATTCATTTTACATACACATACCTATATTTGATTTACACACGCACACACACCTATATTTGATTTACACACGCACACACACCTATATTTGATTTACACACGCACACACACCTAGATTTGATTTACACACGCACACACACCTAGATTTGATTTACACACGCATACACACACACCTATATTTGATTTACACACGCACACACACCTATATTTGATTTACACACGCATACACACCTATATTTGATTTACACACGCATACACACCTAGATTTGATTTACACACGCACACACACCTATATTTGATTTACACACACACCTATATTTGATTTACACACGCATACACACCTAGATTTGATTTACACACGCACACACACCTATATTTGATTTACACACGCACACACACCTATATTTGATTTACACACGCACACACACCTAGATTTGATTTACACACGCACACACACCTAGATTTGATTTACACACGCACACACACCTATATTTGATTTACACACGCACACACACCTAGATTTGATTTACACACGCACACACACCTAGATTTGATTTACACACGCACACACACCTATATTTGATTTACACACGCACACACACCTATATTTGATTTACACACGCACACACACCTAGATTTGATTTACACACGCACACACACCTAGATTTGATTTACACACGCACACACACCTATATTTGATTTACACACGCACACACACCTAGATTTGATTTACACACGCACACACACCTAGATTTGATTTACACACGCACACACACCTAGATTTGATTTACACACGCACACACACCTAGATTTGATTTACACACGCACACACACCTATATTTGATTTACACACGCACACACACCTATATTTGATTTACACACGCATACATACCTATATTTGATTTACACACGCACACACACCTATATTTGATTTACACACGCACACACACCTAGATTTGATTTACACACGCGCACACACACCTATATTTGATTTACACACGCACACACACACACACACCTATATTTGATTTACACACGCATACACACTTATATTTGATTTACACACGCACACACACCTCTATTTGATTTACACACGCACACACACCTCTATTTGATTTACACACGCACACACACCTATATTTGATTTACACACGCACACACACCTATATTTGATTTACACACGCACACACACCTATATTTGATTTACACACGCACACACACCTATATTTGATTTACACACGCACACACACCTATATTTGATTTACACACGCACACACACCTATATTTGATTTACACACGCACACACCTAGATTTGATTTACACACGCACACACACCTAGATTTGATTTACACACGCACACACACCTATATTTGATTTACACACGCACACACACCTATATTTGATTTACACACGCACACACACCTATATTTGATTTACACACGCACACACACCTATATTTGATTTACACACGCACACACACCTATATTTGATTTACACACGCACACACTCCTATATTTGATTTACACACGCACACACTCCTATATTTGATTTACACACGCACACACTCCTATATTTGATTTACACACGCACACACTCCTATATTTGATTTACACACGCACACACACCTATATTTGATTTACACACGCACACACACCTATATTTGATTTACACACGCACACACACCTAGATTTGATTTACACACGCACACACACCTAGATTTGATTTACACACGCACACACACCTAGATTTGATTTACACACGCACACACACCTAGATTTGATTTACACACGCACACACACCTAGATTTGATTTACACACGCACACATACCTATATTTGATTTACACACGCACACACACCTATATTTGATTTACACACGCACACACACCTATATTTGATTTACACACGCACACACACACCTATATTTGATTTACACACGCACACACACACCTATATTTGATTTACACACGCACACACACACCTATATTTGATTTACACACGCACACACACCTATATTTGATTTACACACGCACACACACCTATATTTGATTTACACACGCACACACACCTATATTTGATTTACACACACACACACACACCTATATTTGATTTACACACGCACACTCACCTATATTTGATTTACACACGCATACATACCTAGATCTAATTTACACACACACACACACACACACGTGTTCATCTCGGACATATTGATATCGAACTCGTGCACACACAAACTCACATTTCTACATCCAAAACATAAATGCAAAAAACATGTTGCGTACCTGTAGGCTTGTACCAACAGGTAAGTGCATCATGACGTCAGCAACTGTCTGTAACAAGGTATGGAATGTTATTGGTAGTGGGTGAACTGCTGCACCTGCAATCGCAACATCTGCAAGGGGATGATCGCACAGTGGCACATCCTGAGGAATGAAAATAAGGGAAATGATAAAAAAAACCCGAAAGTGTTCAGAAAACAATTACATTAAATTGAAATAAGCAGTTTTATTTATTTATTTACAAACTGTTATCTCCATTTTCATAGTTTTCCTCTGCTGCTTCCAGATCAGGCTGTCTGAAAATATTGGTGTCCTAGGACGAAATGGACCTAACATTGATGCTTTTTTTCTACTTCTTTTTGCAAAACTTAATTATGTTCTGCAAAACAAAAAACAAAAACCCACCTTTTCCCCCTCTTTCCTTCTTCCCCTTTTCCTCTTTCTCTTTCTATCTCCCCCCCCCCCCAACTTCCTGGCTAATTTCTCCAAATCTTGTCTGGTGCTACAAGATCAGGATGTCTGAAGATACTGACTTCCTGAGACGAAATGGACCTAACATTGATGCTTTTTTTCTACTTCTTTTTGCGAAACTTAATTATTTTCTGCAAAACAAAAAACAAACAAAAACACACCTTTCCCCCCCCCTTTTTCCTTCTTCCCTTTTCTCTTTCCATCTCCCCCACTTTTCCCATTTCTATCTCTCCCGCTTCCTGACTGGTTTCCGAACTTAAAATGTACCAAAAATTAATACTGTAACCCTTTTTCCTCTCCCATTGAAAAACTCATTCATGTTCTGCAGGGCAGAGAAGAAAAACGATAAAATCCACTATAAAACAACCAAACCAAACACTAAAAATTAGCGATTGAAGATACAAAAAGTTTGAAGAATAAAAACTGGATGCAACATGAATACTTTTTCAAAAATAACTGGATTCACTGTTTTTTGTTTTCTTTTGTTCTTTGTTTTGTTTTTTGTTTCGTTCGATTTTTTAAACTTTTAATATTGAAACATTTTTTTGTTTTTTTTTTCCATCACATTCACTCGTTTTTTTTTTTCCATCACATTCACTCGTTTTTTTTTTTCCATCACATTCACCGTTTTTTTTTTTCCATCACATTCACTCGTTTTTTTTTTTTTCCATCACATTCACCGTTTTTTTTTTCCATCACATTCACTCGTTTTTTTTTTTCTCCATCACATTCACTCGTTTTTTTTTTCCATCACATTCACCCGTTTTTTTTTTTCCATCACATTCACCGTTTTTTTTTTCCATCACATTCACCGTTTTTGTTTTTTTCCATCACATTCACTCGTTTTTGTTTTTTTCCATCACATTCACTCGTTTTTTTTTCCATCACATTCACTTGTTTTTTTTTTTTCCATCACATTCACCGTTTTTTTTTTTTTTCCATCACATTCACTCGTTTTTTTTTTCCATCACATTCACCGTTTTTTTTTTTCCATCACATTCACTCGTTTTTTTTTTTCCATCACATTCACCGTTTTTTTTTTTTTTTCATCACATTCACCGTTTTTTTTTTTTCCATCACATTCACCGTTTTTTTTTTTTCCATCACATTCACCGTTTTTTTTTTCCATCACATTCACCGTTTTTTTTTTCCATCACATTCACCGTTTTTTTTTTTTTTTCATCACATTCACCGTTTTTTTTTTCCATCATATTCACCGGGTTTTTTTTTCCATCACATTCACCCGTTTTTTTTTTTCCATCACATTCACCGTTTTTTTTTTTCCATCACATTCACCGTTTTTTTTTTCCATCACATTCACTGTTTTTTTTTTCCATCACATTCACCGTTTTTTTTTTTTCCATCACATTCACCGTTTTTTTTTTTTTTTTTCCATCACATTCACCGTTTTTTGTTTTTTTTTCATCACATTCACCGTTTTTTTTCCATCACATTCACCGTTTTTTTTTTTTTTCCATCACATTCACTCGTTTTTTTTTTCCATCACATTCACCGTTTTTTTTTTTTTTCATCACATTCACCGTTTTTTTTTTCCATCACATTCACCCGTTTTTTTTTTCCATCACATTCACCCGTTTTTTTTTTCCATCACATTCACCCGTTTTTTTTTTTTCATCACATTCACCCGTTTTTTTTTTTCATCACATTCACCGTTTTTTTTTTCCATCACATTCACCCGTTTTTTTTTTCCATCACATTCACCCGTTTTTTTTTTCCATCGCATTCACCGTTTTTTTTTTCCATCACATTCACCCGTTTTTTTTTTTCCATCACATTCACCGTTTTTTTTTTCCATCACATTCACTCGTTTTTTTTTTTCCATCACATTCACCGTTTTTTTTTTTTCCATCACATTCACCGTTTTTTTTTTTTTTCCATCACATTCACTCGTTTTTTTTTCCATCACATTCACCGTTTTTTTTTCAATCACATTCACTCGTTTTTTTTTTTTTTTCCATCACATTCACCGTTTTTTTTTTTTTTTCATCACATTCACCGTTTTTTTTTTCCATCACATTCACCGTTTTTTTTTTCCATCACATTCACCGTTTTTTTTTTTCCATCACATTCACCGTTTTTTTTTTCCATCACATTCACCGTTTTTTTTTTCCCATCACATTCACCGTTTTTTTTTTCCATCACATTCACCGTTTTTTTTTTCCATCACATTCACCTTTTTTTTTTCCATCACATTCACCGTTTTTTTTTTCCATCACATTCACTCTTTTTTTTTTTTTTTTCCATCACATTCACCGTTTTTTTTTTTTTCATCACATTCACCGTTTTTTTTTCCATCACATTCACTCGTTTTTTTTTTTTTTCATCACATTCACCGTTTTTTTTTTCCATCACATTCACTCGTTTTTTTTTTCCATCACATTCACCGTTTTTTTTTTTCCATCACATTCACCCGTTTTTTTTTTTTTTTTTCATCACATTCACCGTTTTTTTTTTCCATCACATTCATCGTTTTTTTTTTTCATCACATTCACCGTTTTTTTTTTCCATCACATTCACCGTTTTTTTTTTTTTCCATCACATTCACCGTTTTTTTTTTCCATCACATTCACCGTTTTTTTTTTCCATCACATTCACCGTTTTTTTTTTCCATCACATTCACCGTTTTTTTTTTTCCATCACATTCACCGTTTTTTTTTTCCATCACATTCACCGTTTTTTTTCCATCACATTCACTCGTTTTTTTTTTTTTTCCATCACATTCACCGTTTTTTTTTTTTCATCACATTCACCGTTTTTTTTTCCATCACATTCACTCGTTTTTTTTTTTTTTTATCACATTCACCGTTTTTTTTTTCCATCACATTCACCGTTTTTTTTTTTTCATCACATTCACCGTTTTTTTTTTCCATCACATTCACCCGTTTTTTTTTCCATCACATTCACCCGTTTTTTTTTTCCATCACATTCACCCGTTTTTTTTTTTCCATCACATTCACCCGTTTTTTTTTTCCATCACATTCACCCGTTTTTTTTTTTTCATCACATTCACCGTTTTTTTTTTCCATCACATTCACTCGTTTTTTTTTTCCATCACATTCACCCGTTTTTTTTTTCCATCACATTCACCGTTTTTTTTTTTCATCACATTCACCGTTTTTTTTTTCCATACCATTCACTCGTTTTTTTTTTCCATCACATTCACCCGTTTTTTTTTTCCATCACATTCACCGTTTTTTTTTTCCATCACATTCACTCGTTTTTTTTTTTCCATCACATTCACCGTTTTTTTTTTTCCATCACATTCACCGTTTTTTTTTTTTCCATCACATTCACCCGTTTTTTTTTTTCCATCACATTCACCGTTTTTTTTTTCCATCACATTCACCGTTTTTTTTTTTTTCCATCACATTCACCGTTTTTTTTTTTTCCATCACATTCACTCGTTTTTTTTTTCCATCACATTCACCGTTTTTTTTTCCATCACATTCACCGTTTTTTTTTCCATCACATTCACTCGTTTTTTTTTTTCCATCACATTCACCGTTTTTTTTTTTTTTCATCACATTCACCGTTTTTTTTTTCCATCACATTCACCGTTTTTTTTTTCCATCACATTCACCGTTTTTTTTTTCCATCACATTCACCGTTTTTTTTTCCCCATCACATTCACCGTTTTTTTTTTCCATCACATTCACCGTTTTTTTTTTCCATCACATTCACCGTTTTTTTTTTCCATCACATTCACCGTTTTTTTTTTCCATCACATTCACCGTTTTTTTTTCCATCACATTCACTCGTTTTTTTTTTTTCCATCACATTCACCGTTTTTTTTTTTTTTCATCACATTCACCGTTTTTTTTTTCCATCACATTCACTCGTTTTTTTTTTTTTTCATCACATTCACCGTTTTTTTTTTCCATCACATTCACTCGTTTTTTTTTTCCATCACATTCACCGTTTTTTTTTTTTTCATAACATTCACCGTTTTTTTTTTCCATCACATTCACCGTTTTTTTTTTTCCCATCACATTCACCGTTTTTTTTTTTCCATCACATTCACCGTTTTTTTTTTCCATCACATTCACCGTTTTTTTTTTTTTTCATCACATTCACCGTTTTTTTTTTCCATCATATTCACCGGGTTTTTTTTGCATCACATTCACCCGTTTTTTTTTTTTTTTCCATCACATTCACCGTTTTTTTTTTCCATCACATTCACCGTTTTTTTTTTTCCATCACATTCACCGTTTTTTTTTTTCCATCACATTCACTGTTTTTTTTTTCCATCACATTCACCGTTTTTTTTTTTCCATCACATTCACCGTTTTTTTTTTTTTTTTTCATCACATTCACCCGTTTTTTTTTCCATCACATTCACCGTTTTTTTTTTTTCCATCACATTCACCGTTTTTTTTTTCCATCACATTCACCGTTTTTTTTTTCCATCACATTCACCGTTTTTTTTTTTCCATCACATTTACCGTTTTTTTTTTTCCATCACATTCACCGTTTTTTTTTTTCCATCACATTCACCGTTTTTTTTTTTCCATCACATTCACCGTTTTTTTTTTCCATCACATTCACCGTTTTTTTTTTCCATCACATTCACCGTTTTTTTTTTCCATCACATTCACCGTTTTTTTTTTTTTTTCCATCACATTCACCGTTTTTTTTTTTTTTTCCATCACATTCACCGTTTTTTTTTCCATCACATTCACCGTTTTTTTTTTCCATCACATTCACCGTTTTTTTTTTCCATCACATTCACCGTTTTTTTTTTTCCATCACATTCACCGTTTTTTTTTTCCATCACATTCACCGTTTTTTTTTTTCCATCACATTCACCGTTTTTTTTTCCATCACATTCACCGTTTTTTTTTTTCCATCACATTCACCGTTTTTTTTTTCCATCACATTCACCGTTTTTTTTTTCCATCACATTCACCGTTTTTTTTTTTTTTTTCATCACATTCACCGTTTTTTTTTTTTCCATCACATTCACCGTTTTTTTTTTCCATCACATTCACCCGTTTTTTTTTTTTTTTTTCATCACATTCACCGTTTTTTTTTTCCATCACATTCACCGTTTTTTTTTTTCATCACATTCACCGTTTTTTTTTTTCCATCACATTCACCGTTTTTTTTTTTTCCATCACATTCACCGTTTTTTTTTTTCCATCACATTCACCGTTTTTTTTTTCCATCACATTCACCGTTTTTTTTTTCCATCACATTCACCGTTTTTTTTTTCCATCACATTCACCGTTTTTTTTTTTCCATCACATTCACCGTTTTTTTTTCCATCACATTCACCGTTTTTTTTTCCATCACATTCACTCGTTTTTTTTTTTTTCCATCACATTCACCGTTTTTTTTTTTTCATCACATTCACCGTTTTTTTTTCCATCACATTCACTCGTTTTTTTTTTTATCACATTCACCGTTTTTTTTTCCATCACATTCACTCGTTTTTTTTTTTCCATCACATTCACCGTTTTTTTTTTTTTTCATCACATTCACCGTTTTTTTTTTCCATCACATTCACCCGTTTTTTTTTTCCATCACATTCACCCGTTTTTTTTTTCCATCACATTCACCCGTTTTTTTTTTTTCCATCACATTCACCCGTTTTTTTTTTTCATCACATTCACCGTTTTTTTTTTTCATCACATTCACCGTTTTTTTTTTCCATCACATTCACTCGTTTTTTTTTTCCATCACATTCACCCGTTTTTTTTTTCCATCACATTCACCGTTTTTTTTTTCATCACATTCACCGTTTTTTTTTTCCATCACATTCACCGTTTTTTTTTTCCATCACATTCACCGTTTTTTTTTTCCATCACATTCACCGTTTTTTTTTTCCATCACATTCACTCGTTTTTTTTTTTCCATCACATTCACCGTTTTTTTTTTTCCATCACATTCACCGTTTTTTTTTTTTTCCATCACATTCACCCGTTTTTTTTTTCCATCACATTCACCGTTTTTTTTTTCCATCACATTCACTCGTTTTTTTTTTCCATCACATTCACCGTTTTTTTTTTTTCCATCACATTCACCGTTTTTTTTTTTTCCATCACATTCACTCGTTTTTTTTTTCCATCACATTCACCGTTTTTTTTTCCATCACATTCACTCGTTTTTTTTTTTTTCCATCACATTCACCGTTTTTTTTTTTTTTCATCACATTCACCGTTTTTTTTTTTCCATCACATTCACCCGTTTTTTTTTTCCATCACATTCACCGTTTTTTTTTTTCCATCACATTCACCGTTTTTTTTTTCCATCACATTCACCGTTTTTTTTTTCCATCACATTCACCGTTTTTTTTTTTCCATCACATTCACCGTTTTTTTTTCCATCACATTCACTCGTTTTTTTTTTTTTTCCATCACATTCACCGTTTTTTTTTTTTTCATCACATTCACCGTTTTTTTTTTCCATCACATTCACTCGTTTTTTTTTTTTTTCATCACATTCACCGTTTTTTTTTCCATCACATTCACTCGTTTTTTTTTTCCATCACATTCACCGTTTTTTTTTTTTTTCATCACATTCACCGTTTTTTTTTTCCATCACATTCACCCGTTTTTTTTTTCCATCACATTCACCCGTTTTTTTTTTCCATCACATTCACCCGTTTTTTTTTTCCATCACATTCACCCGTTTTTTTTTTCCATCACATTCACCCGTTTTTTTTTTTCATCACATTCACCGTTTTTTTTTTCCATCACATTCACTCGTTTTTTTTTCCATCACATTCACCCGTTTTTTTTTTCCATCACATTCACCGTTTTTTTTTTCATCACATTCACCGTTTTTTTTTTCCATCACATTCACTCGTTTTTTTTTTCCATCACATTCACCCGTTTTTTTTTTCCATCACATTCACCGTTTTTTTTTTCCATCACATTCACTCGTTTTTTTTTTTCCATCACATTCACCGTTTTTTTTTTTTCCATCACATTCACCGTTTTTTTTTTTTTTTCCATCACATTCACCCGTTTTTTTTTTCCATCACATTCACCGTTTTTTTTTTCCATCACATTCACTCGTTTTTTTTTTCCATCACATTCACCGTTTTTTTTTTTTTCCATCACATTCACCGTTTTTTTTTTTTTTCCATCACATTCACCGTTTTTTTTTTTTTCCATCACATTCACTCGTTTTTTTTTTTCCATCACATTCACCGTTTTTTTTTTTTTTTCATCACATTCACCGTTTTTTTTTTTTCATCACATTCACCGTTTTTTTTTTGTTTTTTTTCATCACATTCACCGTTTTTTTTCCATCATATTCACCGGGTTTTTTTTTCCATCACATTCACCGTTTTTTTTTTTCCATCACATTCACTCGTTTTTTTTTGTTTTTTGTTCTTCCGATTTTTTTAAAGAAGTTTTAACATTATTTTTTTTTATATTTAAACAGGGTTATTACTTCACTTATTCTTTATTTTCTATTTTGTTTTGATTTACCCCCCCCACCATCCCACACACACACACATGGGTAATGCCGAGCAATTCCCCTAGTCTATAATATAAATCTCACCTGTCTATTTAAATGTATGTTTGTATGTCTGCCTAAAACTTTCGACAGAGGCAACGGATTCTCACGAGATCAGTATCGTTTTTAAGCTCGACCCTTCAGATGACAAATATCGAAAAATTGGCTAAAAACATTAATTTCTTCACTCTCAACTGGGCACTTTTCTACAGGGAGGGGTCGCTTTTTTCAGCAATATTTTCGAAAGTCATTCCCTCTTTTTAATTGATTAGCCTTAATTTAAACCTACATCACTTCTTCACTTCTGGTTTGGCGATGGATACAACAGCAAAGATGTCACGTCTTTTTTTTTTCATGTTCTTTTCCTCCTTTGCGGTGCAGGTTCTAGCCTGCCTGCCTACTACCACTTTTTTTTGCTCACCACACACCTCTAAACACCTGGGCAATGCCGGGCACCCAGGTTAGTCTATATATATAAAAGGCAAAATGTGTGTGACCATTTCGTGTATGTCTTCAAAAGGCTTTTCTCGCACACGCTCCCGGGGTCGTTACTATCGCTTAAAACTATGTATATCAGTCCTAGATAATATGTAGGATTTGGGAATGAATAACTTATAGATTTATTTACGTCGACTTTTACAAAATTATTGCTATTTTGGCTTCTCGCGTGTTGATTGGGCTTTTTAGTATAAATATGTGAAACTAAACTCAAACGACGTCTTCTCGGCACTGCGCCGGGAAAAACGTCCAGAAGCAATCAGCTTTGATCAATCTTGTATATCAGTCTGGACAATTGGGAGCTGCTTTCCCCTCCCCAACATCTGTTGGTGGAAAGAAACAGTCAAATTTGGGTTTGCGTGACTTCTATTTGACCTTCTTAATTAGGTCAAATGGAAGCAGCAGAGTTAACTTTTTTTGCGCACGCCTGTTTTTATAGTTCAATAAATAAATTCAAACTTGTGTATGTTGTATGTATGTTGCGGTGGCCTAATGGGTGACGTCGCCCGGTTTTTTTTTTTTTCACACATTAATTTCCAACTCAAGGGTACGGGTTCGATTCTCATACTTACCTACCAAAACATTTTTTTATTATTTAACACCCCCCCCCCCCGGAGTTTTGATTTACCTCAAGACACCCAGGCATCGCCGGGTACCCCCCCCCCGCTAGTCTATTATATAAATTTCACCTGTCTATTTAAATGTATGTATGTATGTATGTCTGCCTAAAACTTTCAACAGAGGTAACGGATTTTCACAAGATCAGTATCGTTTTGAAGCTCGACCTTTTGGACGACAAATATCGAAAAATTGGCTAAAACATTATTTCTTTCACCCTTAACTGGGCACTTTTCTACAAAGAGGGATGCTTTTTTCACCAATATTTTCAAAAGTCATCCCCTCTTTTTGGTTGATTAGCTTTAATTTAAACCTTCGCCACTTCCGGTTTGGCGATGGATGCAATGGCAAAGATGTCACAATTTTATTTTTAATATTTCGACACAAATTTTTACTGGACATAAAGAATACAATTTATGGAAACTGCACACAAGCAAATTCATACAAACGGATGATCTTAAGGTAAACATAATTAATAATTATCGGCCTTCAACTCTGGTAACACCATACGTTGCCATCAGGGGGCAATACAGCTACGTTCACTTTCGTTTTGCATTATTCATTTGCTTTTCGCTGGAACTCAACAAGTGAAGATGTGACAATAGAGACTCTCGAGTTTGGCGAATGCCAGTCCGACACCGACCTTGCCGTCGACCTCTCATCAAATACTCCAACGCAAGTAACGTTACTGAACTCTTACTATCTCAGTTCCTATAAATGTTCAAGGCTTTCAAGACTTTTTCAAGAAATTTTATATATTTTCAAGGATTTTTTAAGGTAATAATAGAAATAAAGCCTTGCAAATGTTAAAATTCAAGGACTTTTCAAGTCTGTATGAACCCTGCATAACAACTTTTGATTAGCCCATTCCAGTCTCAGGTAGTTGTGTTAGAGAATGGATAGAGAGAGAGAGTGAGAGAGAGAGAGAGGAAGAGTGTGAGTCATAATGTAGACACGTTGACCGGAAGTCAAGATCAGCTGATTGGATTGCATGCGAGTCATGTGATCAGGTTAGCTGAATCGAAGAGATTTGCTTGGGACTTGGAAAAGAGCGGATGGCTTCGCCGTTGTCTCCTCCCCTTTACGGGGGGGGGGGGGGGGAACGAACGCTGACGTGGTAAAAATAAGACCTAGAAGAAGAAAACACAGGCCAAATTCACTTTCCAATCTTCTGCGAACAAATTGGAAGGTGAATAAAAAAAACTATAGAACCAATTTCTTGTCTTGGAGTGAAATAAATCTTTGTCGCCAAATACAGGTATCAAGTCTCCCTCCCAGAGAATTTTCAGATGGACCAACGAAATGGCAGAAGGTATGTTCAAATGACATGTCACACACATATTCACACTTAACAGCATATGAACATATGTAATAGAAAGACCACTAGACGATCACACACACAACGTCATTAACTCTGATAAGATAATCAAACACTCAATCCTTTATAAATAGACAATACAACAAACGCTCATTTTCTGATACGACAACGTAACAGTTGTATTTCTACAGGATAAATAGGTCAATTTTGTAAACCCATCTGGTCATAACAGTTTTATTTTTATAAAGAAAATCATTTTTAAGTGGATCTATATTTTTACAATGTCTCTCCTCCCCACGTTAAGATTGGCTTCCTAAAACCTAGCAAGTTTGAATATGACAATAGTGACAAGGCTGAAAAACGGTTTAACTTCCTGATTAATAACAGTAATTTTATAAGGTATTTCAGTTTTGACTTGTTATCCCTTTCATAAACATATATTTATTATATAAATTCAAATTAAAAAAAAAAAAAAACGATTTTTAAATTTTACAAAAGAAAAAAAAAGTATTTTTATAATTTCATAAACATATTTCCTATGAAATTTCAAATACAATAAAAACCTATTTTTTAATTTTCTTATTAAAAAGTGCAAATAAAAACTAATTGTTTTATTTTTTTATCTTTTTATAATTTTTAAAATTTTTATTGTATATTTTTTTCAATAATGTCCTTTTCTTATATTTTATTTCAATAAATCGTTTCCTAATAGAAATACGGAAGAACAAGAAAAATGAAGGAACTGATCTTTTTTTTTTTTTTACACAGTGATCACCACTTATCAAGGCCCGGAAGCCACTCAGGGATAAAGGTTATTGCAAGTACATTACGTTAGTGTGGAGATTTGATGAAGTGTTTACTTAAGGGAGCGGTTCATTAGGAATTTGTTAACGTTGGACTTGAAGACATCCAAGTTGTAGTCCGGTGGGAAGCAGGCAGACGGAACAGAGTTCCACTGCCTGCCTTGTCACCGCTTCTGGTAGCAGCTACCCCTTAAGTTAGGAAGTACATTAGCTGACTATAACCAAATATCTTAATAATATATCCATTATAGTTATTATGGTACTTGTACAGTTTAATCAAGACATTAAAAAATGAAAACATTGAAACAAAAGTTTAAATTGTACGTATCCGTTATGGAATGAAGTTCTCCGAAAAAAAAATTTCACTTAATTTCATCAAGTTTTTTTTTTTTATAGCAAAAAACAATTTGTTATGATACCGAGCAAAAGGTTCGATTTTTAGGAAGAAAAGCTAGTATTAAAGATGGGGAGGGAGTGTCGGCACTTTACATTGAGTTATCTCCACGTGGCATGTTAAAAAAATTCCAAGATGTCTATTTTCAACGCAATGTTTTTCTACTGTAAAAAAAAAAAAAAAAAAAAACTTTTTTTTTTTTCCAGAGAACTTCATTCCATAACGGATACGTACAATATAACTTTTTTTTCAATATTTTTATTTTTTAATGTCTTGACTAAACTGTACAAATGCCGTTATTATAAATTATCTAATAATTTTTTGGACTTGTTACCTCTTGATCTCTTTTCTCCTTCTTTTCTTTAACTTGTTGCTCGTTTTCCTCCTCCTCTTCTTCTTCTTCATAAGTTGGAGACAACGAAGACACAAAAAACCACAGCAAGTCATGGATGCATGTCGGCTGCGTGACCGTCCGCACCAGCCAATTTAGACCCTGAAAAAACATGTACAAATATATCAGTGAAAGAAAAAAGAAAGCGAACACACAAAAAGTCTGGGAGAATCTTTTAATGGAGTACGACAATTTTGGAAGGCATCGCTTTTTAATTTCTGTTACCTACATCTCTATAAAAATGAGAATGTGTGTGTGTGAGGACACTTCTCAACCTATATACTCAATCAAATTTTTGATCTACAGACTTGAAATTTTATATATAGGGCATTGTGGAAAACTTTTTGATTAGTTTTCATCCAGAAAAAAAGGAATAAGAGGTCAAAATTGAAAATGGATACTCAGTGGTCATCGGATTTTTATCTGTCTGTCAACTGTTTCACGAGGTTTGAAAGCACTTTTAAAGATCGTGTCAAGCTAGTCTAATGGTTATCATACTTGGCTCACTGTCTTTAGGTTTTGGTTTCGATTTCACCAAGTATTTTTTTTTTGTTTTACTTATAAGAAGCGATTACTTGGCCTTTTGGCCGAGATCAAAGTGTAGTATCTGTTCCGGCAGATACTGCAAGCTATGACTAGCTATGACTAGCAAAGACCAGATGTGGGGGCAACCCCACATGCCTGACCTTTAACCAGCTCCCATTTCCCACCTCTCGGGAGCTGGTCCCCTTTTTCCCTTCCCCCTCCCTTCACTCCTCACATTAAAAATTGGCCTTGTGCCTAATTTGCTCGGTGGGGGAGCAAATAAATACCATCTGTTCCGGCAGATGCTGCAAGCTATGACTAGCAAAGACCAGATGTGGGGGCAACCCCACATGCCTGACCTTTAACCAGCTCCCATTTCCCACCTCTCGGGAGCTGGTCCCCTTTTTCCCTTCCCCCTCCCTTCACTCCTCACATTAAAAATCGGCCTTGTGCCTAATTTGCTCGGTGGGGGAGCAAATAAATACGATCTGTTCTTCAGATGCTGCACTTCCATTTCTCGTTCTCTTTCGGTGAAGGAGCAGTCCTTCACGACTGAGACAATTTTTTATTTTTGTACCTTTTCTCCACGTTAAAAAACGACCCTGGTGTCTAACTCTGTCCCGTGGGGAGACATTGTAAATAGGTACTTATAAGAAGCGAACTGTTTAGAAAAACATAATACTCGCAGGCACATCTCTCAGTTTCTTTCCGTTTTTTTTTTTTTTTTGTTTTGTTTTTTTAAGAGATTTAACATTATGTTTAATATTGGGCAACTCTGGGTACATCTGCTAGTATATCTATAAAAGTGAGAGTGTGTGTGTGTGTGAGGGCACTTCAACCTATATACTCAATGAAATTTTTGATCTACAGACTTGAAATTTTGTATATAGGGTATTCAGACATGTAGAACACTTTTTAATCGGTTTTCATCTGGGAAAAAAAGGGCTGCTAAGGGGTCAACATTGAAAAATTGGTACGTGAGAGGCCACCGATTTTTTATTGGTCAACTGTTTCATGAATGCGCGTACGTGAATAGTTCACATTAGATGACTTGAGAATAAGTAGTTTGAAAACACCTTTTAAAGATTGTGTCAAACTGGCCTAATGGTTATCGTACTTGACTCACTGTCTTTAGGTTTTAGTTTCAATCTCAGCTTGAGAATTTTTTTTCTTTTTTTACTAACAAGAAGTGAACTGTTTAGAAAAAACAATACTCGAATGCACGTCTTATTTTCTGTATGAATTAAAATATTTATGCATATTTTATGACTGGGCAAGGCCGGGCGGCATGCTAGTATATCTACAGTGAGAAAGAAGAACGTGTGCATGGGAGGACGCTTCTCAACCTCTATATTTATTTTTGATCTACAGACTTGAAATTTTGTATACAGGGTATTCAGATATGTGAAAAACTTTTTAATCGGTTTTCATCTGGAAAAAATGGGCTGCTAAGGAATTAAAATTGAAAAATTAGTACATGGGAGTCATTGGATTCTTATCTGTTTGTCAATCGTTTCACAAATGCGTGAATTGTTCATATGACAGATTCTTTATATTAAGAATAAGTAGCTTTGAAAACACCTTTTAAAGAATGTGTCAAGCTGGTCTAATGGTTATCGTACTCGATTCACTGTCTTTAAGTTTTGATTTGAGTATTTTTTTTTATTTACAAGAACTGAACTGTTTAGAAAAAAAACATACATGCATGCTGTTGCAATATTTTGGTTGTATAATGGGGTATGATCCCATACAGTCGGACGATTCTATTTATAAACGATGCTGCTAAGAACTGACGAATCAAATTAATTCACGTTCTGCTACCAACCAATCAGAAACCAGAATTGCTTCATAAATATTAAACCTTTTCTGGAGCAATTTCACATGTTCTTTCCCGGGTTTCAACACAGTAAGAATATTTTGTTCTGTGGAACTGTCTACTACAAACAAGTCACCTCCCAGGACTTGTGTGTAACAGCGAACCATCTGAAACTGTTCTGAAACTCAAAATGGCTTACACTTCTAGACATGCATGTCTTATTTTCTGTGCAAATTAAAATGTAATATTTATGGTGTGTTTTACGCCATACCAAGAAGATCTCATGATTTTAACCCCAGCTTTAGACATGGTATTTAGTTGTCTCCCATGGCAAGAACTGTGACACCAGGATCAGAAAGCTGAATTGAGAAGTCAGCGCCCTCGAGGAGGGGCACTTTGATCTGCAAAAAGTGCCTCGGCAACCCCGTCGGTATTTTCCGGTAATGGCGCCTTAGGCAATTAATAATAAACTAACCCCTTTCTCAAAGAGAGGTAAAGCCTGGGAGAGTGGACCTCCTAGAACTGCACAGGAACAACATTACACTGCCATCAACAGGGACCAGGGCATTACAAGAATGGTCTCTTGATTTTGAGGACTAGGGATAAAAATCCCGGGCTGATAGAATGGACAGGTATTTATAATCCAATGTAAATAAATGCTTGTCAAACAATCTCTTATTTTTACTGCGGAATATGATTTTGGCCAGGGTTTACTTCTAGGAAAAAATATCCTCATGCCAGGTTGTCCTGACAAACTCTTGTACACCTTAGACAGACAAGGATAGTGTCTAGTAGGCATTCAAGTTCTCTCCAGTAGGCATTCAAGTTTCCTTCATACGCATTGAATATAAAATAAAGATAACACAAAAAAAAAAAACATTGTCAAAAGTAGAAGCAAGCAACGATGTTTAACTTTACCTGCATGGCAAATACTCTGCACACGGCTTTCCTCAACGCCTGTCTCATTGCGATCTGTAAGTTGTCAAGGTCATGGCGTTGAATGACAAAAGCCATCACCGGTCGGCTAAGGGTCTTCTCGCAAAGCGCATTGTCTCCATCAGAATTGTTTTTGTCGACCAGACTAATCAGGCGACTCATGGCTGCCGACGGCTTTTTTAATAACGACATCCCTCCGTCTGAAACAGGATGAATAAAGAAAGTTAATTTACGAGGCGATAATTTGGTGATGACTCGTAGAATTCTCACATGCAAAGAAGAGATTGAAAACCAAACATCAGGAGGAGCATGCAGGCGAGTTTTAATGTTGGCAGATAGCGGATACAAACATTTTAAGATCACATTCACAGAATAGAAACCGAAGTGCTTCTATATTATAATAGCGAAATAAAAATATTGAATTTCAAGTAAAACAAATGCTACCTATGTAATTGTCATGTCACAAATAGTAACATATCCAAAAATTACAGAAAACGATAAGGTAGAAAAATAATTATTAATGAAAAACTTTTCGATAAAGTTTATATGGGGAATAAATTTTGTCCGACATTTTGAATTATTTTAATTTACGTGACGTAAGCAACAGAACTTAATTATCTCCCTTGTCAACTTATCTCTTTTTTTACTAAGCATAATATAGTGATTTTGCTTCGTTTCACAAATTTCTTTTTTCATTAATAATTATTTTAATACATTACTGTTTTTTGTAATTTTTGGATATCTTACTATTTGCGACATGACAATTAGGTAGGTACTATTTGTTTTGCTTGAAATTCAGTAGTTTTTTCATTTGTATAATATAGAAACACCGAAGCCGATAAAGCAAAGGTTAACAATCATCGGTCATTATTAACAATCAGAAAGGAAAGTAGTCATCGTACGCAGGGTGATGGCTCATAAGCATAAAAATTACATCTCTGACGCTGCTTTATATAGCATTCGTAGAATGGATACTCTTACACTAAATCAGAGTTTATTAAAATTCGTTTCCTTAAGGCTTTTTTTATATATATACTTTAATAAAACAAAACATTTCTTTTAATGTAAATTGCTTCAGACAAGGTGTGAAGCCACTTAATGTAAAGAATACTTCTATTACTATATATATATATATATATATATATATATATATATATATATATACATATATATATGGATTGGATTTTACCATTCTTGGATTTTTTACCCTTCACCGGACTATCCATTCATGTGAAATCTTTTTATCATTTTTCTTTTACCTCCTATTCCCCTTACCTCACCCTTTTTTTAGCCAAGTAAGATCTGTGACTTACTTGTGGTTTCATTAAATACTTTTACATGCAAAATCTGATCACGCATTTTGCTAATTCCTGCCCTCTGATGAGAAGGAGAGTATTTCTTCGAAACTCCGCGGATTAAGGACTATCCACTTATCTTGTGCTTCCTTTTTTAAAATTAAATATGTTTTTAACTCTTTTTCAAGATGTTTTTTAACATGTTTTATTAATCATTTGTTCATATATATATATATATATATACACACACACACACACACACGTTAAAAAGTATACACTTTTATATTGACTCAAGATATAGTTAAGAAATCATATATTTATAAAGAAAAAATTGTACATATATATATATATAAATTATAAATATA
Organism: Euprymna scolopes; assembly: GCF_053919585.1. NCBI lineage: Eukaryota > Metazoa > Mollusca > Cephalopoda > Sepiida > Sepiolidae > Euprymna > Euprymna scolopes. The sequence continues at coordinate 5,623,085 of NC_136515.1, read as the reverse complement.
AAAAAATTATATATATAAAATAAATTATATATATATATATAATTGTATATAAAAAACTATATATATATATATATATATACACACACACGTTAAAAAGTATACATTTTTATATTGACTCAAGATATAGTTAAAAATTATTTATAAAGAAAAAATTGTACATATATATATAAATTATAAATATAAAAAAATTCTATATATAAAATAAATTATATATATAAAATTGTATATAAAAAACTATATATATAAAATAAATTATATATATAAAATTGTATATAAAAAACTATATATATAAAATAAATTATATATATAAAATAAATTATATATATAAAATTGTATATAAAAAACTATATATATGAAATAAATTAGATATATATATATATATATATATAAAATTGTATATAAAAAACTATATATATATATATATATATATATATATATATATATATATATATATATATTATATACAGTAGAGTCCCAGGATATGGCATTAAAAATTAGTAACAAAATACAGTATCGTATATAATACACATGTATATAAACAAATACCATAAATAACACCGTAAGGTGGAGCAAATCTCTTAAACAGGGGCCAGAAAAACATTATATTCCACATCATAACCTCAAAAAACGAGGTCACCATATCTCTGAGTTCTACTGTATATAAAAAAATTATATAAAAAGAAATTGAAGTGTATATACATTGAACAATGCTTTAAGCAAACTACGTTAACCTATTATTTTGTTTTGTTTAAAATAAAAATTTCAATATGTAATTATCAAATCTATTTTATTTTTTCTGTAACTTTTTTCATCCCAAACAAGGCAAATTGTCACTTGGAATGTAAGGGGCTACTATTTGGGATTGTGTTTAATGGGGGACTGTGGGTGGGGGGAGGGGGAAGCTGAGAAGCGAGATGTTTGTTCACATTACATTTACTCTTTATGACCTGAATTATGATGTAGATGATTAAAAAAAATATTTATTGTTAATTTTAGTTAGTTTAAAGAGTAATCATACTAGCATTGTCATCAAATTGAAAAAAATTACGAACTTCAATAGCTCCCTATTAACCCTATCGGATATAAGACAAGTGGTCGTTAAACGCAGGATTACTAGATATTGTTACTTTGTTTTTATAGATACACTACTAGCATTTCAGCCTGGCGTTGCCCGGGTGTTTGGCAGTGTATATTGAGCAAAAAAAAAAAAAAAAGCGGTCAATTTTTTTTTTTTTTTAACTTTGACCCCAATTAAGACCCCTTAACATTTATTATTTTGGGCTCAAATCAAGTTATTAAGTTAGATCCATGTCCAAGGAACCTATATATAAAATTTCAATTATTTATACCCAAAATTGTCGGAGGAGTTTGGTAGAGTTCTCAAAGGTCAAATCGTTGAACTTTGACCCCTTCACAGCCAAATTTCTGGCCAAAAACTAATCAAAGATTTTCCCAAATCTCAGTACCCTGTATATCAAATTTCGAGTCTGTAGACTTAAAATCGACAGAGTTATTGAATAGGGAAATGTAGACACACAGACATGTTCACTTTTATAGATTAAACAATTCTTCAAACAAACTACTTTAACCTATATATATATATATATATATATAGTGAATAAAATTCAAAATGGCATAATGGAAACACATTAAAGGTATTTGCAGCTTCTCTAATTAAGTGATCGATTTTGCGCTACAAAACAGATACTGTCAAGAATTGTAAATGTCAACTGAATTAAAGGAATAAATTATAAGATGGTCAACATCATGAATTTTTCTGTTTCATAGCACAAAATAAATCCCTTCATTATTCTATCAATCAGTGAATCTATTTTGCCCTTAACTCATCAGAAGAAATAGCAACAATCAATCTGTCAAAAGGAAATGAAATGTGATTTGACATGATTAAAATCCTAAAATCGGAAGAGAAGCTGCATATACCTTTTTTATTTTTCCATTACGCCATTTTAATAGATTCACGGTTTGATATAATGATTAAGTGATTGATTTTACGCTAAAAAACAGATACTGTCAAGAATTGTGTAAGTCAACTGAATTAAAGGAATAAATTATAAGATGGTCAACATCATGAAATTTGGAATATAGACTTTTGTCATTTATTCACTATATTGCTCTGTAATTACATTGAGCTTCTTAAATAAGGATTGCTATATATTATAAATATATATATATATATATATATATATATATGAAAGGTAAGGGGTTAAGAATTGTGAAATTATCAAGCTTACATAGGAGGAAACATAACAAAATCCAATTTTTTTCATGTACGGTCGTTTCGGAAATGATCGAGAAATAATTAAAATATTTCTGGATATCATCTCATCAGCATAAAGGGGGGGGGTGATCATATGCTGATGAGGAGACAATATCCAGAAATATTTTAATTATTTATCATTTCCGAAACGATCGTACATGAAAAAATTGGATTTTTTTGTTTCCCCCCCCCCATAAACTTGATAATATTACAATTATTAGTCTCTCACCTTTTCTATATAAAGCTCAATGTAACAGCATCTATTGAGCTTTTCATAAATGCAATACTCCTTGCTCTTATAAACCTTATCTATAACACTCTATAATATATATATATATATATATATATATATATATATATATATATAAAAGTGAAAGTGTCTGTCTGTCTGTGTGTGTGTGTGTGTACCTTTCCCTACGCAATAACTCTCAATTTTAAGTCTACAGACTCGAAATATGATATACAGGGTACTGAGATTTGGGAAAATCTATGCAATCGGTTTTCGGCCAGAAATTTTGCGATTAAGGGGTCAAAGTTCAACGATTTGACCTTTGAGAGCTCTACCAAACTCCTCCGACAATTTTGGGTATAAATACTTGATATTTTAGATATAGGTTCCTTGAACATAGATCTAACTTAATAACTTGATTTGAGCCCAAAAGAATAAATTTTAAGGGGCCATAATAGGGGTCAAAGCTAAAAAAAATTTACTTTTCTTTTTTTGCTCAGCACACACCTCAAAACACCCGGGCAACGCCGGACACCCATGCTAGTATATATATATATATATATATATATATATATTCTGTAAAGATACCATGTTACTAGAGATAGATGTACAAGTATCTACTCATTTTCAGAAAGTTTTCCTTTTATTGGTCACAACATTGTATAAAGACAGGGCTCTACATTGCAAGTGAAACAGTCGCAGTTGCAAGTGATTTTTCAAAATGGCGGCTAGAAATAATGAAACGCTTATCTTTTGGCAATTGCATTTCTTTCACTGACAATCTTCCGAAGCTCACTATTAAGTGAAAAATATTTTTTCACTTTTGTTCATTTTATTAAAAAAAAAAAAAAAAGTTAAATTATTTAAACAATAAAAGTTTAATAGAACAATATACTTTTTTTTTTTTAAACATCTAAAGGAATTAGAACGTTTATACCTTCAAATATCAACATAAAATTTGTTTTATATTTAGAATTACACTCATTAAAAAAAAAAAAACAGAAAAATCTTTATGATGTACATACTCGTCACAGAACAAAGATGTCATATTCTTAAAATCATGTGGGTTTTGGCTAGTAACTTTTCTATTTGGCTAGTAAACGAAAATATTTAGTTGTCAAAGGTCAACTAAAGATAAATTTGTCCATAGAGCCCTGAAAGAATAAATATTTATAGCTCTAGTATAGTACTATTGAGCTATCTAAAAAGAAAACTTTGTTATTTATTCATATGTAATCCTGCCACAAGTAATTAAATTACAAATAAACATTTTTGCTTTAAATATATTTCTCCATTTTTAATAGTCACTGTGTGAGTTCCTTCCTTCCTTTCTCCCTCATAGATTGCGAAACGGCTGAACCTATTTTTTGCAAATTTCAAACAAAGCTAATTTATATGTCTGGCAGTGTTCTTAGATATGTTTTGTACAGAAATTCATCTGATAATTATCGAAAATCAAAAAAAAATCTGATATTAAAAATAGCTTTTATCTTTTATATAGAAAAAAAAAAAAGAGATTAATTTTTACAGGGGGAATATTTTACATTACACCGGCCATTAAAGTAATAAAATCTAAGCAAATCATTTCTTGTTTAAAAAAAAAAAGAAGAAAAAAAGATTATTATCATCTGGAGATATTGCTTAGGGGTAGAGCATTCAACTACAGATTAAAAAAATCCTTTGTTCAAGCTCGGGTGTACCTCACCATTTTATTTTAATTTTTTTTCTTATTCATGAGTTCAACTTACGATAAAAGAAGAAATACCATTTAAAATCGCTGCAAATCATTTCTTCGTTATCATATTTTCAAACTAAACATTAATCAGAAGGGATTTTTCAGGGTATTCATCGTTAAGCTCAAATATCAGCTGACACGATATTGTAAACACAGATGGAATTTGATGAAAGACATTATTTTTTTTTTTTCTCATAATATATATAATAATCAATAGAGGATTGATTCTATAATAATATATATGCAATCTGTATAAATTAAAATATTATGTTTAATCGTATTGTATGATCGGGCAATGCTGGGTGTCCACCTAATATATATATATATATATATATATACTTGTTTATTGTTATATAAACATGTTTACATCCCGCTGCTACAAATAGCCATTTGTTTCAATCAAGCAACAGATATCATCAGGCAGCGACTTGACTATTCAAATGTTCAATGAATAAACTCAGATTATTCATTGAACATTTGAATAGTCAAGTCGCTGCCTGATGATATCTGTTGCTTGATTGAAACAAATGGCTATTTGTAGCAGCGGGATGTAAACATGTTTATATAACAATAAACAAGTATTATTAGCTCTTTTTATTGAGCACTATCTAACAACCTCGTTGAATTCACTAGTCTATTACTTTTGAATAAAAAAAACCCAAGTATATATATATATATATATATATATATATATATATATATATATATATATATATGTTGGGTGAATATTTTAAGGTATCCATTTCTTATAAAATAGTCAAAACATGATTATTGAAAGGCAGAAGATGTCTATTGACCTTAGTCTTAAAATAGCCAAGGTTATAGGTAGAAAGAAAGCAGTAAACAGGAAAGGAGTTCCACAACCTTGCAGTCCTTGGAAAGAAGCTTCTGGAATCGAACGTTGTATTATAATGAAGTATCAAAACAGCGATTTGATGCTAACCACTTATGCTTTAATGTAACTTTGTTTGGCGATAGAAATTATCTTATCACTAAAAAAAAAAAAAAATGTGTATGTGCATACCACCTGCCACCCTTTTTGTAAAAGATAGGATCGCCCGATCGCAGAAAATTTATTCATTTAAAAAGAAAATATTTCAGTGAAAATTATTTTTGACACTCAGAAGAAACACTAGTTTTAAAGACATAAATTCTTACAATTTTCAATAAACAAAAATTATTCTCGACACTAAGTAACAATATTTAGCATTTTAAAGACAAATTCTTACAATTTTCAATAAATAAAAAAAAGGGGAAACATGACATTTAATTGAATTTAAATATTAAGGTATTGTTTAGTTAATTTGGTTAAAAAAAATCTGAACACAAAAATGTAGATAAAAGAAATCCCAAGCAAGCCGGGTACATATAAATAGTTTTGTTTTTATAAAATATTATTTTTATGAATTAGGGGTTTTAATCCTGAATTTGGATATTGTTGATGATTTATATAAATAAACCAATAGATGTAGGTATGTGTATGTATATATGTGTAAATCCATCCATCCATCCATCCATCCATAGCCCTTGAGTCTCTGGAGGGGCATAGGCCATCTACAACATTTGTAGATGCTTTTGTAGTGAGGAGTTCTTTTACAGAGTGAGGGTGCTGGCCCTACACTACCTTCCCAGAAGGTACATAGAGCCTTCCCAAATGGTCACCTCTCTGGTACTGGCCAGGCTCAGCGTTGCTTAACTTCGGTGATCTGGCGAGAACCAGTGTGTCAAAGTGATTGTGCCGTACATGTGTGTAAATATTTAACTGATAAACATTTAAACTACAGGTCACATAACACTGAAATTAACAGGAAATAGTAATCAGACACCAAGGATGGTTTATAACGAATAAAAGTTTTGTTTGGATGGATGAATTAACGAGTGCAAACGTCGGCAAGTTGAAATGCAAAATGTTCATTTCAACTTGCAGACATATTTCTATTACTTTTATGCATGCACAAATTCATTCGTAGCTTGAAGTCGTTAAATTCTAAATCTTTCTTATCTATTTGTCGATAACTCAAACGGTAGGGAATATGTCTAGAGTACTGAATGTTTTGGCTTTGATTCTAGCTGATGGTATCAAAGTCCTCATTTTTTTTTTTAAATCTTGAAATCAGTGCTATATATTAGGTACAATATAATATTCAATAGAGAATTAGCTCAGTAATAATAAATACAAAATCTGCATGAATTAAAATATATTTAAGCACATTTTATGACCGGGCAAGGTTAGGCGCCCCCGACTTCCTGCTAGTATTTTAAATATAAGCAAAATATATTTATTATTAACAGTGAATTACACATGTTTTTTCAAACTTCCATAGGTTTAACCAAATGAGCTGCTGTGAAATTAAAGTTTTAAAACTTTTTTGTTTAAATAACGCAGTGTGCGGCAGAAATACCTCCTACATTAAAAACTTTCAACCATATGTTGTTAATGAAATTATGCGAGTGCCAATGATGTTTTCATTTAGTTAATAACTTACCATTTTTTTTTTCGGGTACTCTTATCAAGTCATATTACTTTGAATGGTATACATTATACTTTCACTGTAGAAATGTTTTTGAAAAATGGTGAATCTGCAACACAGAGCTTTCCAAGTTCGTTACAAGTTAGGACAGCATATTTCACAACTAGAGGTTTGGCACTTAAGAGAAAGCCACCTGGAAGGCCCTGGAGCGATCAAACGCCAGACAGTATTCGAGCTATGAGACTTTCTGTTATTCAGTCTCCTACAAGTTCAGCTCGCAAACATGCTTTGACCTTGGGATTGTCTGATCGAACAATCAGAAGAATTCTACACGATATGCAGTTCCATCTATACAAATTAATGATTGCTCAGAAACTGCACGAGCGCAACTCAGAAGATCGCATGTCAAAATATGGGAGATATTTCTGCCGCACTCTGTTAACTATGAAATTTAGATATTACAGTATCGTTTAGTTAATTTGGTTAATAAAACTAACAAAAATAGTTTATCAATATATATATATACTTTTAATATATTATAACTAAGGGTTTTTTGGGGGGTGGTTGTAATTTTAGAATTTTATTCCTGTGAGCATGTTTTGGTTTGAATATTTTGTTTTATAACATTTCAAACAGTTTCGGATTATTCAATGCTGAATCCAGTCATTTTGGAAAGAAAGTTTTTACGCTTCAAGCGGTTTATATCTTCAATGTTGCTTTATTTTTTTTTTTTTTTGTAGAAGAACATTGCTGTTTGGTTTGGTTTAGCTGTTTTTACAACCAATGAACAGTTTTTGGGTTATTTAACGTTGAATTTACTAATTTTGGGAGACGATGTTTTTTATGCTTCAAATATTTATTTTATAGTGTTTAGTTTGGTAGGTTTGTTTTACGGCATATCAACATATACTTTTAACATGCTAAAAATAAAGGTATTTTTTTTTTATTTTAGAAATTTATTCCTATGAGCATGTTTTGGTTTGAATATTTTGTTTTATGATATTTCAAACATTTTCGGATTATTTAATGCTGAATCCAGTCATTTTGGAAAGAAAGTTTTTACACTATGAGCGGTTTATGTGTTCAATGTTGCTTTTTTTGTTGTAGAAGAACATTGTTGTTCGGCTTGGCTTGGTTGTTTTTACAACCAATGAAAACTTTTTGGGTTATTTAATGCCGAATCTACTAATTTTGGGAGATGTTTTTTTACGCTTCAAATATTTATTTTTATGGTGTTTAGAATTTTATTTCTATGAGCATCTTTTGGTTTGGTTATTTTGTTTTATGGCGTTTCAAACATATTCGGGTTATTTTTATTTTATTTTTTTTTTTTTACATAGGCATCACCACATTATCAAGGCCAAGAGGTCATTCAAGGATAAGGGTTAAAGAGTGTACAGTAGAAATTGGACAATATAGTTATCATTAGTAATGAAAATTCGGTAAATTTGATAACTTATATGGAACAGCTCATCGAAAAACTTGTTTACGAAAAACTTGTTTAAAACAGCTCATAGAAAAACTTGTTTACGTTAGACTTGAACACAACCATATTGTAGTCAGCCTGAAAGCAGGAAAACGGGAGACAATTCCACAGGCGTGCAGTTCTAAGAAAGAAGCTTTGTTCATGGAATCTACGTTTAGGTTTAGGCACAGATAAAGAGTGGGGGGAATTATTGATAGTGTTTTCAGCTAGACGAGTGTTTCTTGTGAAAGTTTGGCGAGGGGGGGACCATAGACTGAAGCTCAGTCGAACACTTTCCATGAAAATAACGATACATCAGAGACAAACTCGCAACATCTCTTCTGTGAGATGCTGAATTCAGTCATTTTGGAAAAAGTTTTGCTTCAGGTTCTTTATATCTTCAAATATTTATTCATAATGTTTGGTTTGGTTGTTTTGGTTTCACAACATATCAACCCTTCTCAGGTTATTTAAATGTTGAATCAAGTAATTTTTAGAAAAAAGATTTACATTTCAAGTGGTTTATATCTTAAATATTGTTTATGTTGATTGTTTTATATCTTAAATATTGTTTATTTTGATTGGTTTGTAGAGGAACATTAATGTATTAACTGTTAAATTTAAATATTAACGTATCGTTTAGTTAATAATAATAAAAATATTAATTTTTCCAGACAACGTAGGATATATACAGATAGTTTTGTTTGTTTTTAATTTTTTTACACAATACAAAAACATTGTGGATAACCATGTCACACGTTTTCTATATATAAAGCTGTGTCATAACGTCTGTTCTTCACGACTAACTATCTTGGTAAAGAATATTACTCAAACATAGCATGCTTTCTTCTTAACAGAAACAAGAGTTGGTAAAATTGCAGTATAGTTAACAATTGAGAAATAAATTAATAAAAATAGTAATTTATAATAAATGCTGTACAACCGAATTATATATCAACTCATATTTTTAACACATGAAATTATTTTATTTATTTTTTTTAATATCAGGATTTTATTCCTATGGTCATGCTTTAGTTTGGTTTTGTTTGGTTTTACAAAAAAAAAAAATCAACCATTTTCGGGTTATTTTATACAAAATTCAGTTATTTTCAAAAGATTTTTTTACACCTCAACTTCTTTGTATTATCAAATATTTCTTCACAGTATTTGGTTTGGTTTTACAACCAATCAAAACTTTTCAGGTTATTTAATACTAAATTTTTTGACAAGCTTCTGGGCTTGACCTTTACTCCTGATCTGAAATGGAACACGTACATCAGGTATGTTGCCAAGGATGCTGGGAAAATGGTGGGATCCTTCTACCGCTCCAGAAGGAATCTCACTACTGATTCAATTCTCTATTTGTATAAAAGCCAAGTACGTCCAAGGATGGAGTACTGATGCCACATCTGAGCAGGAGCTGCTAAAAGCAGCCTATCCTGCCTTGACAAAGTACAAAATAGACTTTGTGGCTTAGTGGAGGATGCCGTTTTCTCTTCCCTGCAGCCTCTCTCCTATAGAAGAGACGTTGCGAGCCTGTCTTTGTTTTATCATTATTTCCATGGCAAGTGCTCATCCGAGCTCCAATCTCTGGTCCCACCTCGCCAATCTTCCATGGAAAACACACGTCTAGCTGAAACTACTGTCATTAATTTTCCCCACTCTTTATCTGTGCCTAAATCCAAACGTAGATTCCATGAGCAGAGCTTCTTTCTCAGAAGTGCACACCTGTAGAACTCTCTTCCGTTTGCCTGTTTCCCACCTGACTACAACTTTGATGTCTTCAAGTCCAATATAAACAAATTCCTGACAAACCGTCCTCTTAAGACACTGTCAAATCTCCAATACTAATGATTACTACGATACTATCCCATTGATTACTGTACACGCAATAACACTTATCCCCAAGTGGCTTCCGGGCCTTGATAAGTGGTGACCTCCATGTAAAAAAAAAAAAAAAAAATTTTAGGAAATTTTATTCATCCAATATTTATTTGATGGTGTTTGGTTTGGTTTGGTTATTTTGCTTTATCGCCTGTCAACCCTTTCCGGGTTATTTAATGCTGAATCCAGTCGTTTTGGAAAGAAAGTTTTTACACTTTAAGTGGTTTATATGTTCAATGTTGCTTATTTTTTTTTTTTTTTTGTAGAAAAACATTGCTATATTAACTGTTAAATTTAAATATTATAGTATTGTTTAGTTAATTTGGTTAATAAAAATATTAATTTTTCCAGACAATGTAGGATATGTACAGATAGTTTTTTAATTTTTTTACACAATACAAAAACATTGTGGATAACCATGTCAGATGTTTTTTATATATAAAGCTTTGTCATAATGTCTGTTCCTCACGACTGACTATCTCAGTAAAGAGTATTACTCACAAACAAAGCATGCTTTTCTTTTCTTAACAGAAACAAGAGTCAGTAAAATTGCAGTATAGTTAACAGTTGAGAAATAAATAAAAAAAATAAAATTAATAATTTTAACAAATACAGTACAATTAAATTCTCCATTAACCTGTATATTTTTTAATTTTATTTATTTTTTTTTATTTTTTTTATTTATTTTTTTTTATTTCATTTTTTTTAATTTTATTATTTTTAAAAATTTTATTTTATTTTTTTTATCCAAAATTTTATTCCTATAATCGTGTTTTTCAAAACAGGACCATACTATAAACTGATGACCCCAGAGTTTATGAAATAAAATTTGAGTTTCAGGATGTTAAAAGTATACAGATCAGTAGATAATTAAATTCTACTGCATTTTTTTATTTATTTATTACGTTTCTCGACTGTTAACTATTCTGCAATTTTACCAGAGAATAAAAAATGAGGTTAACAAAAGACAAAACGAGACAGAAAATCTAGGATAAAATAGCAACATATAAAAAAAAAAAAAAAAAAAATCTAAACCAGTGGTTCCCAACCTTTATATAATGACCCCCTCCAACCACCTCTTGTTTCAACTTCATTATTAGAGCTTATGACAGCATAATATTATTATCATTGTTTTGACTCTGGAGTATATATCCGACACAACCGAGAACCACATCACTCTATATAAAAGCATATAAGATATCAACGGATACTCACTCGAGAGTCAAAACAATGAAAAGAATATGCTGTTGTCCTAGCCCTAGTAATTATATATTTTGTGATACCCCGTCACCAAAAAATGAGACGATTGGAAAAGTTCTTTATATTTGCAAATATTTATTCATCGTGCTTGGTTTGGTTGTTTTTTGACATATCAACCTTTTTAAAGATTATGTCGTATCCAGTAATTTTGGAAAAAAAAAAAAAATTTTTAATTGCAAATTCTTTATATTTTCAAATATTTATTTTCGGTGTTAGATTTGATTGTTTTGCCCTATGGCAAATCAACTTCTGTAACAAGAGGCGTAGTATTAATTTTGACCTTGAACGGACTGGGTACAGAACCTAGGGTCATTCAGGTTGTCCCCATCCCTAAAAATAGAATTAGGAAAGGTTAGGAAGAAGAAGAAAAGAAAGGAAAGAAAAAGAGGTCTAAGAAATATACACTCCCTTATGAATATAAAACGCTGGAAGTAACAGCTTAACGGCAGTGAGAAAGAGTGAGCTAGTAGCTTCCACAGGCAGCCTTTCTCCCCGGATTTGTTCAAAGGCGTCGTAAGAACTTTAACCTCAACCCACTATCACCAGAATCCACCTACTACCCAACTTGGTCATCCCTATTACCACGACGGAGGGTAAAGTACTTTTGTTTATCATTTGACCAAACGTCTTGAATATCATATTATATATTAAATTCCGAGAATAGATTATTGCTTTGCCTAGTTTTCCCCACTATAATTACCTTCCTCTTGTTACCCTTTTTCCCTCCTATTTTAATATTGTGTTCATCCCCTTTGGTCCTGTTTAAATATTACTTTCATAAATATTTCTGTCAGCCTATCTTGTTTTGGTATGTTTTGTGTCTTTAATAAATTCCCTATTTTTGTATAAAATACCTGCTTCTTGTATTTTTATAACTCTCCCTCGAAACCTTTTTCCCTACTCTTGCTTACGATAGCAAATACTGTGTTACGGCGTTGGGCTGTCTAATGCTGAATCCAGTGATGTTGGAAAAAAAAGTTCCCATGTTTCAAATTATTTATGATCTTCAAATATATCAACCATTTTCAGGTTCAATCATTTTCGAAGAAGTTCACACGCTTTCAGCTCTTCATATCTTCGTCCCCACCCCTCGCCAGACTTTCACGAAAAACACTCAGGAAACAACTCAGTTTTGTACCTGAAGCAATTTTTTTTACCCATTTCTACTTTTAATTTACAATTGCACGATTAAGATTCTTAACAATGGTTGATTACTGCTTCACTAGCCCCTGCCACCCTTCAAATTACAACCCCGTGGTTGGGAACCTCTGATGTAGAATTGTTATCAAAAAAAAAATATATACCATACACATTCCCAGAAATGGGAAAGCGTCTCCACAATGTCAGCTGCAAATTCATTATGATTATAAATTTTGAAAAAAGACAAAACAACATTTTTTTTAGTACTTGTGCAATATAAATGTTGAACAAATGCATTTCACGTGAAAACATTACATGCCATATCAAAATTAGTATAAATTCAAAAATTCCCCAAAAAATCATTCAGCAGAAAAATAATTACAAGTAAAATTAGAACCAACCTCCAATATTTCCTCCTGTATCAGAAAACACGCTATGTGATATACATATATCTGTACGTGATGTTGCCAAGCTAATCAAAAACCTTGATTCCAGTAAAGCAACCGGTCCTGACGGTATTCCAATTATAGTACTCAAAAGACTTCAACCAGAACTAGTGCCCATCCTTACAAAACTATTTAAACGTTGTCTTAAGGAGAATTGTTTCCCATCACCCTGGAAAATCTCATCAGTATGGCCCGGATTTAAGACTTCAGGTGATCGCTCCTCTCCCTTTCAGTACAGACCAATAAGTCTCCTGTGCGTCATGAGTAAGTTGCTGGAATCTGTATTAAATAGAGAAGTAATCAACCATCTCAGCAAAAATAACCTTTTCAGAGACACGCAATACGGTCTCTGTTCTGCTAGATCTACAGCAGATGTGCTTACAGTTATATGTTATAGGATTAGTGAATCTCTCGATGGAGGTTACCTTTCTAGGGCAATTGCTCTTGACATATCAAAGGCCTTTGATAGAGTATGGCATAAAGGTTTACTTCACAAGATCTCCAGCTATGGTATAGCTGGAAATGTCTTCTCAATTATTAAATCATTTCTCTCTGATAGGTTCATAAGAGTAGTAGTTGATGGGCAGAAATCAGAAGCTCTCAGTATTAATGCTGGAGTCCCACAGGGATCCATCCTGGGCCCAACTCTCTTCCTAATCTACATTAATGATCTTCCAAATCACATCCTTATATCATTCGTAGACATTTATGCTGACGACACTACTATCTATGGTAGCACATCTAAGACTGTAAACGACCAAGTTCTGATTCTCTCTCCTCTTACCTTGAGCAAGTGGTACAATGGGGAAAGAGGTGGCTTGTTACTTTAAATGCATCTAAAACCAAGCTTTTATTTTTACATCATAAACGTTCTGATCCACATCTGACATCAATTTAAATGAATCGCTCTCGTCTTGGGGAGGCCTCATGTTTTGACAAGCTTTTGGGCTTGACATTTACTCCTGATCTTAAATGGAACACATACATTAAATCCGTTGCCAAGGCTGCTGGAAAAATGGTGGGATCCTTCTATCGATCCAGTAAATATCTCACTGCTGATGCAATTCTCTATCTATATAAGAGCCAGGTACGTCCAAGGATGGAGTACTGTTGCCACATCTGGGCAGGAGCTGCTAGAAAGGACTTATCCTGCTTTGATAGAGTTCAAAATAGACTTCGTAGTCTCGTAGGGAATGTCCTTTTCTCTTCCCTGCAACCTCTTTCTCAGAGAAGAGATGTTGCGAGTTTGTCTCTGCTTTATTGTTATTTTCATGGCAAGTGCTCGGCGGAGCTCCAATCTATGCCCCCCCCCTCGCCAAAGTTTCACAAGAAACACCCGTCTAGCAGAAAACACTATCACTAATTTCCCCCACTCTTTATCTGTGCCTAAACCTAAACATAGATTCCATGAACAAAGCTTCTTTCTTAGAACTGCACGCCTGTGGAATTATCTTCCGTTTTCCTGCTTTCCAGCTGACTACAATATGGTTGTCTTCAAGTCTAACTTAAACAAGTTTTTGATCAGCCATTCCACATAAGTTAACAAATTTACCGAATTTCCATTATTAACAATTACTATATTGTCCAATTTCTACTGTATACTCTTTAACCCTTATCCTCGAGTGGCCTCTTCGCCTTGATAAGTGGTGTTGCCTATGTAAAAAAAAAAAAAAATTCATCGAATTATCGCGCTTTATTGCATGTTTTTAATGTGGAGGAGTTTTGCAGCCAATTTTTTATGACAAACAGACTTATTTCCCTTGGTTTTCTTTAAAATCCACCATTGATCTAGTTTTCACCAAAAAATCATGGACATTTTCTATTTTTTTCAATGGCAGATTTCAAGTAAGGGAGATAAATCAGTTTGTCATATAGAGTTGATCGCAGAACTCCATATTAAAAACATAAAAATCATTTTAGTTTTAATTTTTCTAATAGATAATTTTTCCGTAATTTTTGGAATTCATACTAATTTCGATATGATACGTAAGTACGTAATAGTATTTTTACTTAAAATGCATTTGTTCAAAATTATTATATTGCACAAGCGCCCCTTTTTTTTTTTTTTCTTAATTGAAGCAAATGAATTTTCTTTTTGTGCACCACTCAATAAGGTAGTGCCTACCTTAATAAAAATATATTATGTAAAAGCCGAGAAAAAAAAAAAGGTTTACTTATTCGAAAACAGCAAATGTGAATGAATTGGTCAAATTAGTTAGAGCCAGAGAAAGAAAAAATATAGAAAAAAAAAAAAGAGAAAAATGAAGAAATTGAAAAAGGAAAAAAAATTAAAAGAAAAAAAATAAATAGATAAATAAAAGAAAGAAAAACTATACAAAAATAGGAAAAAAAGGGAAAAAAAAACAAAAAAGAGAATCAGAAATCCATTTTCTATTTTTCTTTTTATCTCTTTATGGTTTTTGTTCAGTTTTTTTTTCTTTTTAAACTAATCTTTGAATTTCATCTTGAAATCTTTGAAGACAGAGAAAGAGAGGAAAAGAAAGAAAAAAGAGAAAGAGAGGAAAAGAAAGAAAAAAGAGAAAGAGAGGAAAAGAAAGAAAAAAGAGAAAGAGAGGAAAAGAAAGAAAAAAGAGAAAGAGAGGGAAAGAAAGAAAAAAGAGAAAGAGAGGGAAAGAAAGAAAAAAGAGAAAGAGAGGGAAAGAAAGAAAAAAGAGAAAGAGAGGGAAAGAAAGAAAAAAGAGAAAGAGAGGAAAAGAAAGAAAAAGAGAAAGAGAGGAAAAGAAAGAAAAAAGAGAAAGAGGAAAAGAAAGAAAAAAGAGAAAGAGAGGAAAAGAAAGAAAAAAGAGAAAGAGAGGAAAAGAAAGAAAAAAGAGAAAGAGAGGAAAAGAAAGAAAAAAGAGAAAGAGAGGGAAAGAAAGAAAAAAGAGAAAGAGAGGAAAAGAAAGAAAAAAGAGAAAGAGAGGAAAAGAAAGAAAAAAGAGAAAGAGAGGAAAAGAAAGAAAAAAGAGAAAGAGAGGAAAAGAAAGAAAAAAGAGAAAGAGAGGAAAAGAAAGAAAAAAGAGAAAGAGAGGAAAAGAAAGAAAAAAGAGAAAGAGAGGAAAAGAAAGAAAAAAGAGAAAGAGAGGAAAAGAAAGAAAAAAGAGAAAGAGAGGAAAAGAAAGAAAAAAGAGAAAGAGAGGAAAAGAAAGAAAAAAGAGAAAGAGAGGGAAAGAAAGAAAAAAGAGAAAGAGAGGGAAAGAAAGAAAAAAGAGAAAGAGAGGGAAAGAAAAAAGAGAAAGAGAGGGAAAGAAAGAAAAAAGAGAAAGAGAGGAAAAGAAAGAAAAAAGAGAAAGAGAGGAAAAGAAAGAAAAAAGAGAAAGAGAGGAAAAGAAAGAAAAAAGATGAAGAGAAAGAGGAAAAAGAGAAAAGAAAGGGAACGAGGAAGAAAAAGAGAGCGAGGAAGAAAAAGAGAGCAAGGAAGAAAAAGAGAGCAAGGAAGAAAAAGAGAGCAAGGAAGAGAGAAAGTGAAAGAAAGAGAACAACAGAGAAAAAGTGAAAAAAAAAAAGAAATAGAGGGAAACAGAATAAAGGAGAGAAGGTGAAAAAAGAGAAACGTGAGAAAGAGGAAGAGGGAGAGAAAAAGAGGGAGAAAGAGAAAGGTGAAAAAGAGATAAAAAAGAGATAGAAAGAGGAAGAGAAAGAGAGGGAGAAAAAGAAAGGCGAAAAAGAGATAAAAAAGAAAGAGGAAGAGGGAGAGAAAGAGAGGGAGAAAGAGAAAAGCAAAAAGATAAAAAAGAGATAGAAACAGAAAGAGGGGGAGAAAGAGAAAGGCGAAAAGGAGATAAAAAAAAAACAGAATATTGGGACAAAAATCTATATCAAAAAAATGGAAAACTGCAAAAATTTTAAATATTTTTTATATTTTCCATATTATTGTTTGTGAATGTGTGATTTTTATGTTTGTACATTTTTCTCCTTGAGTGTATGAATCTGTGTGCGTGTTTGTAGATGCCAATAAGAAATAAATAGGGTCATAAAATCAAAGACTTTATGACTGTTCCCCATAAAAAATTCCAGTTAGAAAAGCATGGTACACCAAAAACACTATATTCACAGCATGGATAGGAAATAAACAAGTTTTTTCAAACGTTCTCAGCTTCCATCTATATATTACAGGGTGGTCGCTAGAAAAGCTGGAAATTTGAAGGTTAGCTTAGATAATGAATAAAATGTGTGATTGATATTTTTTTATTTTTTATTTTTATTTTTTTTTGCCGAATGATGTGCAATCTGGGTATTGATTTTATTACATTTTGTTTATTATTATTATTATTATTATTAAATTATTCTTTGTAAAAATAAATTGTTGTTTGACAAATTTCCCTGCTTTTCTAGCAACCACCTTGTATATATATATATATATATATATATATATATATAAACTAGCTTACCATAAAACCACATCCAATTTTGTTATTAGTTTCAGCAAAAAAAAAAAAAATTCAAACCTGCTCATATTCAAGAGAATTTTAGCCCAGAGGGATGAACCAAACTTTTCTAGAAAAATCTGTTTCAAATAATTTTCTGTGTCGTTTTCGGTTATACAAGTTCATGCAAAAAATTTTTTGTGAAAAATTGACAAAATATTTTACGTAAATTGGAACGAACATTCAAATTAAACTAAAACAGAATGGAAAAAACAATCGAGACTTGCGTCCGGAAATAGTTCTACGTCACCTCTGAAGCAGAGGACGCATCTACGTTTGAAATAATCAAATTGAAATTCTCAACAAGATGACAGTAATGGCGATTACAAAAATAAAAAAAAATAAAAAATAGTTTTAAATTTTTACATACAATTTTCATGGTTATAAGCAAGACATAATTCTACTCAGTTTTCTACACACAGCTGGCCTTAGGGTAGTGCAATTCAGGGCCTGACACTAGCAGGGTGTAGCATAAAACTTTAATATACAGTGTGCAGTGTATTTAAAAAAAAAAAAAAAATACACAATTCCACCCCCATCCATGAAAAAATAAATAAATCTGTATACTTTCCATAACCGTGACGGAAAGAAAACATTGTACACCAAAAATTACATAAATTGAACTAATAGTTTTATTTTCAAACAAGAAAATTAAATTTTATGCCTAACTGACGATTGATGATCTCTCAAAGCCATTTTGTGGGACAAGGGAGATAACTTAAAATAATTCAAACTAGCAGGTTTTAGAAAGCGATTCTTAACATAGGGATAGGGGGTGGTGTTGGAAAAAACTTAAATTTGCTTAAAAAATGATTTTCTTTATAAAAATAAAACTACTTGATAAATTCATATGATTTTTGGAATATGATATTTTATTTCAATCACAGGTACATGTTTTGCAAAGATTTTTGTTTATTTTTGTGTTTTCTGAAGTGGAGCGGATCGTTATAGACTAGCACTAAAAAAAGTACTTGTTTCAAAAAACGAAATTCATGTAATAATTATATTGGGTGACAGGGTAAAAAAAAGAAAATATATCACCCGTGGAATTGTTGATAAGATTTTAAAATCCTTCAAGGAAGCTCATGATCAATGAAACTGGGTTCTGATACTTGAAGATATGGTACTTGCTTGAGATGAAGTCGGCTCTACCCGATAGCCATTATAAGTAAGAAAATAAGAAACAACATATCGGCTGGTTTGGACATATCCTAAGATTGACCCCAGAGAGAATTTGCCAAGTGCTGCAATGCACCACTGACGGAAAAACTAACATTTTATAAAAGCAACGTCTTGTCCACACTGCAATATGGAAGTGAAATTTGGCATCGTAAAATCAGCCAAGAGAAGAAATTAGATGTGTTGGATTCCAAGTGTTTAAGAAAGTTTCTAGGGATCAAATGGAGCAATCAAATTACCAACCAAGACGTCAGAAACCAGTGGTATCGTCAATAATACCAATACCAGTGGTATTGTCAATAATCTTTAAATGATGAATAGACTAGTTCAAACCCAAAGATCGGCATCAGAGAGAATTGCCAACCAATTGCTCCAATGGACCTCGACGAGAAAAGAAAAAGACCAAAACTGAACTGGAAACTGATAATCGAGACAGATTTGATTGTAACAGGAAGAAACTGAAAGGATGCCGTGAATCTAACTTCAAATCGAAACAATAGTATACTTTTGTCACAGCCTAACAATAAGAAAAAAAAAGCGTACACTGAAGTTCATTTGTGCTAAATATAGTTGGATTGCAGAAAGAATTGAAATTTCTTGAAAATTCTATGGATGCATTTTTTTTTTTAATGGGGTGGGGGAGCATAATCGCAAATTAATATATTTGTTGATTAAAAAAAAAAAAACCCAATTCTGTTTTATTAGTTTTGGCAATATTTTGTGCCTTTAAATTTTTTTTTTTTTTTTAAATTTTAATCATGGGAAACCTACAGCACCCTGAGGCCATCTGTTTTCTATGGCACAACGCAAAGAAAAAAAAAAAAAAAAAAAAAAAAGACGGAATTGTTCAGAACGAGACTAAAATATCAAACACAGAAAACCAGACCAACAAAAAGACATCAAAATCTGCAGGACGCGGCACCAGGATCAAAGCTGCCAACATTTATCAAAGAATTCCATTTTCAACTTAATTTTTTTTTTTTTTTTTTAACCACAGAAAATGACAAGCACAATTCCAATTTACATTTTTGGAGATAAGGATTAATAATTTTGAATTATTCAGACTACAGTTCTCATTTTGAGTGAAAATCGGAGGTTACATCGGCCGAAACGTGATAATAGCATCTAAAATGAGAACAGTCATCCAAATATTTCAAATTCAAACAATGTTTCAGACGCTTTAACCTCCGACCTTCTTCAGGTGTACTTTGTCGAATTCCATAATCTGTACAGAATTTCAAATCGAAACGTAAGAAAACAATTACAAATTATTTAAGACTTTTACCCGGTCATGGCCAACAGGATAAGAACAATTTACCCTCATCGATTAAATAAAGGGTTCTGTTAGAAATTCAGCACAGATTCTCAAGTTAGAGATGAAACAGCTGAAGCTTGGATGACAGCTCAGGGCCTACCATGTTAGCGACTCTCTTTTGAACCCTGTCCAGGAGTGAGAGTCTAGTAGCAGATGAACCAGCCCAAATGTGACAGCAATACTCCATACATGAGCGAATTGTGGCCTTGTAGAGATACAGGATACTTTCAGGCATAAGTAACTTTCTAGCAAGGTAAAGAGAGCCCACCTTCTTAGCAGCAGCCTTAGCAATGCTCTCGATATATCTGCTCCAACTCATGTTCCCTGTGAACATTAAGCAGAAGAATTTGAACGAAGTATTTTCAAGTAATGTATCTTTAGCCATAGCTATTGGTGGTTGAGAAGGTTTCTTGTAATTATTGAAGGAAACAAGCTTAGTCTCGGCAGCATTAAATGTTACCATCCATTTTTGAGCCCCATACGATCTAAAACATTTTATATACCAAAGTGTGTACTATCCAAAACAATAAACCATTTTCTACAAGACAATTCTATTGTTTTTGTTTAAAGATTATTTAAATAAATGCCAAAGTTGATCCGAGTTTCAATCCTACCCAAAGCAGACCAGAGAATTAGTTGGCCAAAAACGTGGTGAGACAACACAGGGCTCTACATTGCAAGTGAAACAGTTGCATTTGCAAGTGATTTTTCAAAGTGGCGACTAGAAATAATGAAACGCTTATCTTCTGCTGATTGTATTGGAGTTTTTTTGACGGAAAAGGGAAAAGAGAGAAGTATTCGCTTGCATAATTCTTGCGATCACAGATCAATATGTGATATATTTTTTTTTTTAATTCGCACAAGTTCATTTATTTATTTTTTTTTTTTTTTTGTAGTTTTGAGATTATTTCATTGTTACAGTTTACTTAGTTTTGGTTTTGTGTTAAAAAGTTTAATTATTTATTACTTAACATTTAATTAAAAACGTTTAATTATTTTATTAACATCGTTGCATTCTTAGTTTGTTAATTAACTTGCTTCATTTTTCTGTTATTAACTAATTATAATTGTTCAGGCAGGACTCTATATTGCGAGTGATTTTTCAAAGTGGCGACTAGAAATAATGAAACGCTTGTCTTTTGGCGATTATATTTCTTTCACCGACAATCTTCCAAAGCTCACTACTGAGTGAAAAATATCCTTTCAATTTTTTTTTTAATAAAATGAAGAAAGAAAAATTATTTAAACAATAAAAATTTAATAGAACAATATACTTCTTTTTTTTTTTAAACGAAAACATCTGAAAAATTAGAACGTTTATACCTTCAAGTATCAACATAAAATTTGTTGTATGTTTAGAGTTACATTTATTTGATAAAAAAAAAAACACAGAAAAATCTTTATGATGTACATACTCGTCACAGAACAAAGATGTCATATTCTAAAAATCATGTGTGTTTGACTAGTAAATGAAAATATTCAGTTGTCAAAGGTCAGCTAAAGATAGGTTTGTCCGTAGAGCCCTGTGAAGATTTCCAATAGAACACAAAAGTTATGTTGGCTGAAACATTGTAAGAACATCAAAGATGAGAACGGTAGTCTAAAATAATAAATTATTACTCCTCATCTCAAAAAAAAAAAAAAAATTGCAAAACAATTGAAAGTTAAAAACATCAAAATGTTGGCAGCTTAGTTTTTAATAACAAGTGGTGTCATTTAGGTGCATTATATTGAAATAAATAAAAGGATCCTTATTACTATTTAACATATAAAGTTATCTTGTTGGATTTTACAAAGTCAGACCCAAATAGCATTTAATGTGAAAAATCAATCTTTGATTCTGACTAGCCAATTTTCATTTGATATTGTTGTACTGGGTTATTAGTAGGGCTATGACAAGAGATTATTATTTTCATTGTTTTGACTCGAGTATATATCCGACAGTTAGACACAGTTAATAAATTGAAAACCACATCACTATCTAAAAACATGAGATATTAACAGATATATACTCAAGAGTAAAAATAATGAAAAGAATATTATCTTGTCATAGTCCTAGTTATTATCAATATAATAATATACTTAGCAACAATGTATTTTTTAAACATCATCCCCAGACAATTGCTGATAGGATATATTTTTAAATAATCACCTTAAAAAAAAAAAAGAAAAAACAGCAAGGGAAATAACTCATTTTAGATTGAAGAATATAATAAATATTATCTACCTTATATGCAACTTAATTTTAGATAACAAATGGTGTCGTATAAATAAAAGGATTCTTATTATTTTATATATAAAGTTATCCTGTTGGATTTTACAAAGTCAAACCTAAATAGCATTTAATATGACAAATAAATCTTTGATTCTGACTAGCCAATTTTTATTTGATATTGTTGTACTGTATTATTAGCAATATGATAATATACTTAGCAACAATTTATTTTTAAGCATCATCCCCGGGCAATTGTGATAGGAAATATTTTTAAATAATCACCTAAAAATAAAATAGCAAGGGAAATAACTCATTTTAGATTTAAGAATATAATGGTAGTGCCTATCTTATGTGCAACTTAGTCTAATATATAAAACACTATATCTGTCTGTCTGTCTGTCTCCATATTTTCAAACTCCATCTCCTCTGAAACTAAAAGTCACAGAGCAGCGCTAGGGGCCTCAAATGATTGGATTTTTTATGGACCGTTCTTTTAGCTGGTTAGAATAGTTTTAAGGGATCAAAAAGAAGTCAAAATTGAAAAAAAAATCGTTATACATTTTGTACATTCATCTTAATTTATTTGTAATCAGTTCATATGCGTGTCACATTGGTACAGTGGTAACATAACCTGCTGTGACTGCTATAGTTTTGCTTTCGGTTTCAATTCTAGCTGATGGCACCCAAATACTTTTTTATTCTTTTGAAATCACGAGTATAATAATATATATGAAATCTGAACAAATTAAAATATCATATTTAAGCATATTTTACGACCGGGTAAAAAGCCCCCACCCTACCCTAGTTTTAGATAACAAATGGTATCTTTTACGTGTGTACTATCGTATTAAAAATAAAAGGATTCTTATTATTTCATATATAAAGTTGGTACTTGTACAGTTTAATCAAGATATTAAAAAAATGAAAATATCGAAAAAAAAAAAAAAAGGTTATATTGTACGTGTCTGTTATGGAATGAAGTTCTCTAAAAAAACAAAAAAATGTCATTTAATTTCATCAAGTAGATTTTTTTTTACAGCAAAAAATAAATTTGTTATGATACCAAGCAAAAGGTTCGATTTTTAGGAAGAAAAGCTAGTATTAAAGATGGGGAGGGAGTGTCGGCACTTTAAACTGAGTTATCTCCCCGTGGCGTGTTCAAAAATTTCGAAGATGGCTACCT
The DNA here is from genome assembly GCF_053919585.1 of Euprymna scolopes. Taxonomy (NCBI): domain Eukaryota; kingdom Metazoa; phylum Mollusca; class Cephalopoda; order Sepiida; family Sepiolidae; genus Euprymna; species Euprymna scolopes. Next base: position 5,599,858 of record NC_136515.1, on the reverse strand, counting down.
TCAACGCTCTGCCATAAAAACGTGTTTTTCTGTTGTAAAAAGAAACACCTACTCGATCAAATAAGGTGAATTTTTTTTTTCGAAGATCTTCAGTCCAAAATGGATACATACAATATAACCATTTTTCGATATTTTCAGATAGCATTCAAAGTATTATATGATTGGTGCGTTGAGCCAAAATAAGTCAAAACAAATGTGATAATAGACAAATAGATATAAAAACATTAGTTATAATAAGATATATCTATGGAATAAATTTGAGCATGAAATTAGGTAGGATAAATTTTTTTTTTTTTTACATTAATTAGACATAAATGTTATTTTGGAATTATAGGTTAAGTATATTAAATTATCAAATTAACATACAGAATTGTAAATATTATAACCGCAATATCTAAACATGTTAAATATTAGTTTATATTAAATTTTCAAATTATAAATTAAAAAAAAAAAAAAAAATGGTAAATAGGAGAGTAGAAGGATATAAAATATGTAATATGTTTTTTTTTTGTTTATTTTTTTTTTTTTTTTAAACACAGGAATCACCACTTATCAAGGCCTGGAGGCCACTCGAGGATAGGGGTTAATGGGTATACATTAGTCAATGTGAATATCAAATTGAGTGAGAATTTTGTAAATTGGATTACTTTGCCAGGGGAGGGGGGGCGATTTATCAAGAACTTGTTTACGTTGGACTTGAAGACAATCAGATTGTAGTCAGCTGGGTTGTAGGCAATCGGAAGAGAGTTCCACAGGCGTGCAGTTTTAAGAAAGAAACTTTGTTCATGGAATCTACATTTTGGTTTAGGCACAGATAAAGAGTGTGGGAAATTATTGATAGTGGTTTTAGGTAGACGAGTATTTTTTGTGATAATAACATAAACAATCGTAAAATAATAAGATAAAATAAGAATTAAATCATTAAATATTATTTTAAATACTCATTTAATTGAAATAATAAATTATTATATAATTAGTGTACTTTTAAACATAAATACAAGGAGAATTAGAATTCATTGAAGTTAAATTTTTAAAAAATGTACGTAACAATTTAACTAGTTTGGCAAATAATTATGAATATTTGAATATTACAATTACAAATGAAAAAAAAAGGTAATTAAATTAAAATAAATAGATCAATAAAATAAATAAAAATAAATTAGCAGTAATTAAGTAAATAAAATTAAATATTAAACTAATAAGGTTATAAATATATAATAGATTAAATTAAAATAAATATTACATTTTTTATTATTAATTAATAATTAATGGATATGAATTAAAATAAAATTAAAATTGAACAAAATATACAAATTTATTAATGAATGTATGATAGATTGAAGTAAAATATTAATACAAAGAATAGCTTAAAAGATATCAAATATTTTATTATTACTTGGGAATTTACAGATGAAATATAAAATGAATTAAGTATGTGATCTAATTTTTATATATTAGGATTAAAAATAATAAAAATTGGGATAAATTTGAATTCAATTAAAGTAGATGAAAAACATTTGATTATCATAACTTAGCTTAGATTAGTAACAAATAAAACTTATAAATTAATAAATATGTATATCATGTTTTAAAATGTAATTTAAATGATCTAATCAATTTATAATACAAATTAGATTAATAAATAAATAATCTATATATATATATATATATAAAAGCGAAAATGTTTGTTCGTGTGTGTGTGTGCGTGCGTTTTCATGTATGTCCAAAAAAGGCTTTTTTTCCAAGAAGCGATCGGTCGGCTCACTCCTTAGAACTTTTTATATGCTGTCTAAATAATAATATCTACAAGTTAATAACGGGTGTCACCTGTCTATTTAATTTGCCCAAGTTTGAGAAGCTAAATATTCCACATTTTTCAATCGCTGCATGTGGATTCGGCATTTTCGTATAATAAAAGCAAAATGGAGCCCGGCGCGATCACCGGGAACGTCCAAAAGCAATCAGCTTTGATCAATGCGGAGTTTCTCCTTATATCAGACAATTGCTATTCAATTTGGACAATCCCCTTTAAATGAGGAGCTGGTCCCCCCCCCCATCAACTTGGGGAAGCCAAAACTGCCCCGCATTGAAACAAAGTAAACAAACCCCAAAAAGCTGCCCCGCAGTAAATAAAAAACTACCACGTCATCGTAATGCTCCCGCGATGACCTCATTAAGCAGCTACCTGCCAAACCTCTTTAACTTTTTAACCCTTAATTTAACGCACTTATCAATTCCTCTCCCCTCGTGGCCATGGTTAAGTGGCTGGCTTTTTTTCCCTTTCATTTCCACCTTCACGTCAAGGCTTCGGGTTTCAATCGTACCTTCCTACTAAAACTTTCTTTTTCTTTTACAACGTTTTTTTTAACACACACACACACACACCTCCAAACATCCAGGCAACGCCAGGTACGCCCCTCCCCCCGCTAGTAGATAATAAAATAATAAAAAAAACTAGATTAATATATAATATATTACTTATCAATATAATAAAAAAATCGTTTAATATAACTAGATTTGATAAAGGGAAACAACTCATTTAAATATAAAGTTAATCATGGACCTTTAACTATTTTTAAACAAATGATAAAATATTAAAATTCAGAAAGAATAATGAAAAATAAATAAATGACAATAAAAAATTATGATTTATGTAAATTAAATTAAACTAAGTTATATATGGATAGAAAATTTAGATAAAATCAATAATTGGTACAACTGAAAATATATATACATATATTTTGTAATTAGTTTCGTATAAAATTAAATTAAATATATAGACAAGTTATATATATTACAATTATTAATATTATCTAAGTAGCTATATATAGATTGATTATAAATAATAAATTAATAAAATACTCAACAGAATATTTTATTTTTAGTAGTGTATAACTATGAATACAATTTATTAATACGAATATTTAAAGTTTAGTAACTTTTCTTGAAAATTAAAAACGGCGCGATAAAAGATAAAATAAAAGCTAATTGCAATTTCTCTTTCAATTTTCAGATTTTGTAATCATGCCCAAATACATTTTCTTTTCATGGATTGATAATTACTATTTCTTCTGAGGAGTTAAGAGCAGAATATATGCGTTGATTGATATAATAAAATTAATGATTTTGTGCTACGAAACAGTTGCTGTCAAGAATTGCGAACGTCAACGTAATTAAAGGAATAAATTGTAAGATGGGCAACATCATGAAATTTGAAATAGAGAATTTTGTCATTTGTTTATATATATATATATATATATATATGCCCTGAATATCACTGAGCATCAGACAAATGTAGTATATTTGGTATTGTATTATTTATATTATATTACTGTCTATCCTGCTATAACTGGAAAAACATTACATATATAGGTTAAAATATAGTTATCTATCTATCTATATATATATAGTTTAAAATATAGTTATATATAGATATATATATATATATATATATTGTTTAAAATATAGTTATCTACTTACACGTTTTTCGTCATCTACGACTCCTCAGAGTGGCTACATTTGGCGATACATAGTGTGTGTGTATGTAGGCTACGTTCTTTCATTTAGACAAACGTTGTTAAAGACAATAATACCTCCTCGTATATATGCAATAATAAGAAATATTACACACCCCTATATATATATATATAATATATATATATCCTGAATATCACTGAGCATCAGACAAATGTAGTTTATTGGTATTGTATTATTTATATTATATTACTGTCTATCCTGCTATAACTGGGAAAACATTACTCTTTGAATGCTTACAAGAAAACCATAAAAGTATAAATAATATATATATATATATATATACACACACACACGAAACACTAATGTCCGTATTATTTATTTTATAATTATTAAGCCCCTTTAAGAATACTTAAGATGGGCAATGTCTGGGAAATAAAAAAAAATAAAGTCAACAAGTGTTTATGAATCGTTCATGAGTTCCACTCGTTTGAACACTCTAGATTATCTAATGTATTCTTCTGAATCATAAGTTGTTAATTCCCTTGGGAATTGATTTGTGGCCTGGAGGTAAAAGCTTAGCAAATTGAATCGAAGTTGGTTTCATGGTTGGATTCAAATCTGCTGACCGGAAGGAATTGTCACCTCCTACACTGATGATTGCACGAGCATTAAATATTAGTTTCTTTAGATATAAAGAATAATTAATATTTAATTATATATACATTATATACACAGCCTAACAGCACAGGTGCATGGAAGAAGTTTTAAGGCGAAAAGCATAAAAAATCAAACGATGAGTTAAAGGCAAAATAGATTCATTGTTTGATTAAATGATTTTGCACTCCGAAACAGTTACTATCAGGAATGGTAAATGTAAACATAATCTATATACATAAAAATGTAAATTTGGTTCGTTAAAAGTGAATAAAACCATATTTCTACGTTACCAATTTATTTGAAATTTTCAGACAACCCATCTTTAGAGTCGAGGGATGTTTTTATGTCATTAAAATAAATTTACCTCGCGAATTATTAAAATATTAAATAAAATATAAATATTTTTCGAAGTCGTTTCTGCGAGACTTGCCCGGTTTTATTTCTGGTAACTTCCGTTTCAACTACTCTCGAATTACCAGATAAGTAAAAAAAACCCAAAAAACTTACTCATGCAGAGAGTGATCCGTGCTGAAATAATAACGTTATTATTTAAAAAGCCATTCTTAACATGGGGAAGGGAGGGTGTTTTGTACCTATTCTGTACTTTAACCTTACAATTGAATAAAAACATATCATAAAACTTTAATTAAACGTGGAAATATGATTTTAAAAAAATAGCGCGGATCACTCTCTGCATTAGCACACACACAAAAAAAAAAAATAATCCCATATTTTAAAAATTTAAATTCATTTATGTACTTACCAATTTTTTAATTTTAAATTCCTTTATTTATGTTAAGGCTTTTAACTCATGAAACATTACGTCTTAATTGTTTAGTTTCTTTTCACGGCATTGTTTACATAAAAAAGTTTGTTTTAACTTTGTCTAAACTGTTTCATTTTTACAACATGCCTCAACGTATTATAAACACCCTAACCTCCCCATGTTACAAAAAAAAAAAAAAACGCCCTTCCATAAACCTCGAAAGCCGTTCTTAATATGGGGAGGTTGGGGGTGTTCATTTCGAAAGCCGTTTTAACATGGGGAAGTTACGGTGTTTATAATATGCTGGGGCGAGTCGTAAAATTAACGAAGTTGCTATCTATTATTTATTGCAAAAATTGCTTGAAATTTATTTATTTGACAAAAAAAATTACATTTTGGTACTCCTTGTGCATTGAGTTCCATGGCGACCAGCAGAAAAAAATAATAGTCGCACCCTTAGTCCGCCACCCCACCCCGCACGTAACATATTTTATTTACTGACGTTGCCGTAACTAAACGATTATTTGTCACATTTACAAACATTTATTTTGAAAAAAGTTTTACTTTTTATGAATATTAAAAGAAAAATGGGTACTCATGCAGAGGGTGATCCATGCTGAAATAATAACATTATTTAAAAAGCCATTCTTAACATGGGGAGGGGATGGGTGTTTTGTACCTATTCTGTACTTTAACCTTGCAATTGAATAAAAAAAACATATCATGAAACTTTAATTAAACATGGAAATACGATTTAAAAAATAGCGGGGATCACTCTCTGCATTAGTACCGAAAAATGTTACTAAACATTTATTAATAATTTCTCACTTTTACAAACATTTGATTTTAAATTTCTTTTTAAATGACGACTTTTATCGAGTTTTTTTTTTAAATATCACCCCCCTCCAAATGGTGTTTATTCCGAAATCCGTTGTTAACATGGAGAGGTTGAGGGTGTTTATTCTGAAAGCCGTTCTTAACATTTGTGGAGGTGGACCTAATTTAAAAAAATAGATAAATAAATAAATTAAAAAAAAACTAAATCATTTACTGATAACTTCTCACTTTTACAAATATTTTTAAATTTACATGCGCGGTTGAACAAATTGTTGAATAGTGCGAAAACAAAACGTTTTTGTAATAAACTTCAGGATAATTTTTTGGGTAAATATTTACATTTAGGTCCACCTCCACAATTTTCTTTTTTAAATGACGACTTTTATTGATAAATAAATTTACTTCTCCGCAACTTTTATTGATAAATAAATCTACTTCTCTGCCACGGGCACTGAACCCCTCCTTTTTTTTTTTTAATAGTATTTTCGGGTGGGTATGCTGACAACAAATATCAGTTAAATTTTGCAAATAGCCCCCCCCCCTCCTCCAAAAGTAGTGTTTATTCCGGAAGCTGTTCTTAAGATGAGGAGGGGGGGGTGATTATAAGGTGGACCTGATCTAAAAAAAAAAGAAGTTTTTTATGCGCACATAAGCAACTATTTTTTTTATTAACTTTTTTTTTTACTTTTTTATTTAAAAATTAGTAAATTTCAATGAATAGAATAATAAATCATTTATCATTAATATGTGTTTTTGGTTTTGTGTTGAATGAAACATTTTTTTTTCTTTTTCATTACAACAATAATGAACCATGCGTTTAAGGGTTGCGAAATTATCAATAAATCGTTTAGTTACTAAGCCAACGTCAGTAAATAAAAAAAATGTTACGTGCGCATGCATTAGCCTTGACTGGGGGGGGGTGCTAAGGGAGCGACCATTAAATAATTATGCTGGTCGCCATGGAACTCAACGCCCAAGGAGTACCTAAAGTGGCACTTATGCACTTATGATATCGTGCTATTTTTTAAAATAGTATTTTCATGTTAAATTCAAATTTTACAATATGTTTTTCTTTTATTAATTTGTTAAGTGAAAGTACATATAACCCGGTCGGTTTCTAATGCGAGGAAAATCTAGCCCCCCCCCCCCCCCAAAAAAGGGGTACTCTGGATAATAACAAAACATTAAAATTGCCTCAGTCTCGAAAGATTTCTTCTCTACTGAACGAGGAAACAAACGGTGAATCAGGTAAGATAAAAAAGCTATAGCAAACATCTAAATGAGTATTTTAACCATAGTTCCTGATTTCAAAAAGCGAAAAATTAAAAGGTAAATATCTCTATATATTTTTAAAGCAAATTTATTATGTAAATTCAAATCTATATTTTTCTCTACTTATTTCTATCTCTAACCCATATTAATTTTCTTATAAATTTTAAATCCAGACCTTTTATTTCAATTTTTTTCAGATTCATCTGCCTTACTTTTAATGCTAGGTTTATTTATGGTGTCTTTTAAATTCAATAAAAACCCTTCAAAATTTGCTGACGAGGAGACATTGCTTATTAAAAAACTATATGTAATTATTGTACATAACTTGATGTATACCACAATAAAAAGCATTGTTTTCCGAAACGATCGTACAGATAATTGATTTTGTAATTGTTCCTTCTTATGAAACGGATTTTTAATTTAATTATAATTTGATTTTTAAATTTTAAATTATCAATCACATTACTTAATATTGAATTAGCTCTAGGACATTTAACTATCAGGCTTATTATATATCTAAATTACAACGAGCACTTTCTATTTCCTGTATTTTAATTAAACTAGTAATTTCACTGTTACATTAAAATACACTCAGCTCTTTAGACTATTGTTCTAATCTCCTTTAAATATATATATATATATAATATATATATAATAAATATATATAATATATATATAATAACATTAACTCTGTTCTGAATAAGGATGATGAAGGTTGGACAGTTAGTTCCAAGGTTGGAGTTAGTGTTTCCGCGTTTGTCGTACATTTTCTTTATTATATGATTTATAATTTATATCACCAATTGTTTGTCGTACATTTTCTTTATTATATGATTTATAATTTATATCGCCAATTTTAACGTTTAACGATTCTATTCAAGATTTAATTACAAAAACGTACTTTTAGAAATGCTCCTTCTCAAATGCACTCAGGATGTTAGGCTGTATAAAAATGTTAACTTTGGTCAAATCTTCATTGGATTATTTTGATTATCAATACTTATCAAAGACATTCCGATACAAAGCCTATCTAAGAACACTATTAGGCGCAAAGTATTTTTGTGTGAAATTTCATAAAAATCAGTCCAGCCGTTTTAGAGTCTATAGGGAATGAATGTAATAGTAGAGATATAAAAATGTAATATGCAGCTGCAGCCGAGATTGAACTCACCACACGAGTTTGTAGTCTAATTCAAATCGTGTCCGTAGCTGAATACTTGATGCTTCGCCAGGGCTATCAAGATTAGTTTTTTATTGTGACGCCATCACTAGATGGGTTGCCTACCACGGTTTAAGAGACGCCCATTTACCTTTGAGGGAAAGAGATACCGCGCCAGTTTCCCAAACTGGTATTTTACCTCGTGATCGTAGAGATATAGATATATATGCATATGCGTAAAATAAACTGTTTTTGACTAATTTCCCAACTCTATTATGTTTTAAATAATTTATATCGTTAATAGTAATGTTTACTGATTTCAGTTGAGCTTTAAATATAAGAAAAAAAGTACTTTTAGAAGTGTTTTTTTAAAAGCTGTAAATAGAGTTGACGTAGGTAAAGAGAAAAAGAAGTAGAGATAGATGTGGTTATTCCCACCTGAGACACCACCACTGTTATTCCGGCGCCTCATCACTACTCGATTAAAATGCGTATCACCTTGATCTAACATACATCCATCAATCTCCGAGATGCTTCTCTGGAATATCGACGTCTTCTGATCCTGTTCCGCTTCCGGACTGGTCCCTGCACTTTTCGGCAAAGGTTTTGTGTCGTGGGCATGTCGTAATGGATCCTGTTAGGGTAAGCAAGAAGAACAAAGACAAGATAATTAAAATTAAATACAAAAAATATATTTTGTAAACACATAATACGGACCATGCTGAAATAAAATTTAAAAATTTTTTATTTGAATCCTTTGAGGGGAATAATTTGTTATCCTAATCACGTTTCGACCAACTATTCCTCTGGCCTTCTTCAGTAACTACTGCCTTCCATAGTTGTTGTCTCACCACGTTTTGGCCAACCACGTTATCAAGAATTCTTCATAAGTTTTGGTTTCGATTATGGCTGAAGGAACTCAAGTTATACACACATATATATATATTCTAGAAGTGTAAGCCATGTTTAGTTTCAGAAATGTTTCAGATGGTTCGTTGTTACACACAAGTCCTGAGAGGTGACTTGTTTGCAGTAGACAGTTCCACAGAGTAAAATATTCTTACCGTGTCGAGACAGAAAAAAAACATGTGAAATTGCTCCAGAAAAGGTTTAATATTTATGAAGCAATTCTGGTTTCTGATTGGTTGGTAGCATCGTTTATAAATAGAATCGTCCGACTGTGTGGGATCATACCCCATTATAACATATATATATATATATATATATATTTCATAAGTTTTTATTTCAGTTTCGATTCAAGCTAATACACCCAAGTCATATGGATATATATTTTTTTTATTTTTGAAATCGCAACTTTATAATACATAAACAAAAATCGATAGAACATTAACTTTATAATAATATACACGAAATCTGCAAGAATTAAAATATCATATTTAGGCATATTTTACGCTAGCTTAGATAAATACTTTTGCAGTTTTAACAAAAGAGCTACAATAATATCAGAGCGTCTCCATTTACGCTAAACATCTATAGAATGCCAACATCATTATATTACGTATGAAGAAGTCCCTTGTAGACTTTCCACAGGTCCCACTGGTTATAATTATTACTCACTCGTGACCCATCGGGTCAGCATGTGTAATCAGTATTTATGCAGAATACGGACCATGCTGAAATAACGTTATTAATTAGAAACCCATTCTTAACATGGGAACGTAGTAGAGTTTGGTAAAAATTTTGTACTTTCACCTAACAATTTAATAAAGAAAAGTTCTTGATGAGCCATTCCCCTCAAGTAATCCAACTTACCAAATTTCCACCACTAACAATTACTACGCCATTGTCCAATTGACCACTGTATACTTATTAACCCCTTATCCATGAGTGGCCTCTGGGCCTTGATAAGTGGGGACTCCTTTGTAATAAAAAAAAAAAAAAAAAAAAAACTGAATTTAAAGTGAAAATCTTATCTAAAACAGATTGGTCCATAAACTGCATAAATACCTAAACATAACCAATGTTCTAGTAAAAACGTAGACGCAAACTGATAGGTACTATCCACTTTGTTTCGTTCGGTTCTTTTTCCTTGTTTTTTTTTGTTTTTTTTACATAGGAGGCACAACTTATCAAGGCCCAGAGGCCACTCAAGGATAAGGGTTATTGCGTGTACAGTAGTCAATGGGAAAATGTCGTAATCATTAGTTCTGGAGCTTTGGTATTACTTAAGGGGTGGGGTGGGAGGTCATCGAGAATTTGTTTACGTTGGACTTGAAAACTACCAAATTGTAATCAGCTAGAAAGCAGACAAATAGAAGAGAGTTCCACAGGCGTGCCGTTCTAAGAAAGAAGCTTTTGTTAACGGAATCTACATTTAGGTTTCGGCACAGATAAAGAGTTGGAGAAATTATTGATAGTGGTTTCAGCTAGACGAGTGTTTTTTGTGAAAGTTTGGTGAGGGAGGACCATAGATTGGAGCTCAGATGACCACTTGCCATGAAAATAACGATAAAGCAGAGACAGGCTCGCAACGTCTCCTGTGGGAAAGAGGTTGCAGGGAAGAGAAAAGGGCATTTCCCACTAGGCTACAAAGTCAATTTTGAACTGTCAAGGCAGGATAAGGTCTTTCTAACAGCTCCTGCCCAGATGTGGCAACAGTACTCCATCCTTGGACGTACCTGGCTCTTATATAGGTAAGAGAATTGCATCAACAGTGAGATATCTAATTGAGCAGTAGAAGGATCCCACCATTTTTTCAGCGACCGTGGCAACGGATTTGATGTACGTATTCCATTTTAGATCAGGAGTAAAAGTCAAGCCCAGAAGCTTGTCAAAACATGAAGCCTCCCCAAGACTAGAACAATTCATTTCAATTGATGCCAGATGGGGGGCAGAGCATTGATGATGTAAAGATAGAAGCTTGGTTTTAGATACATTAACATTAACCAGCTACCTCTTTCCCCAGTATACCACGTGCTCAAGATCAGAAGAGAGAGAATCAGAGAGAACTTGGTTATTTACGGCCTTTGATGTGTTGCCATAGACGGTAGTGTCGCCAGCATAAATGTCTACAAATGATCTTAGGATGTGATTTGGGAGATCATTGATGTAGATGAGGGAGAGAGTTTGGCCCAGGATGGAACCCATGAGGGACTCCAGCATTATTACTGTGAGCTTCTGATTTCTGCCCATCAACCACTACTTTTATGAGCCTATCCGAGAAAAATGATTTAATAATTGAGAAAACATTTCCAGCTATACCATAGCTGGAGACCTTTATGCCATATCCTATCAAAGGCCTTTGATATGTCAAGAGAAATTACCCTAAAAAGGAAGCCTCTGTCGAGAGATTCGCCAATCCTATGAGATATAACTGTTAGCACATCTGCTGTAGATCTAGCAGAATGGAAACCATATTGCATGTCACTAAGGTTATTTTTGCCGAGGTGGTTGACCGTTTCTTTATTTAACACAGATTCCGGCAACTTACTCATGACACACAAGAGACCTATTGGTCTGTATTGAGAGGGAGATGATCGATCACCTGAATTCTTAAATACAGGACATACTAATGAGGTTTTCCAAGCAATTCTCTTTAAGATAATGCTTAAACAGCTTTGTAAGTATGGGAGATAGTACTGGTTGAAGCTTTTTCAGCACTATAATTGGAATGCTGTGAGGGCAAGTTGATTTACTGGAATCAAGATTTTGGATTTTGTCTGATGTTGACGAGGTTAATACTGTGAGCTTCTGATTTTTGCCCATTAACCACTATTCTCATGAACCAATCAGAGAGAAATGATTTAATAATTAAGACATTTCCAGCTATACCGTAGCTGGAGATCTTGTGAAACGGCCTATCAATCACCTATGGATTATATAATGCAAAAAAAATTGTTAAATGGAATCATAAAGATATTTTATATTGTTTTAAAAAAAATAAAAATAGTGAAAAATGAAATTTAGAAAAGAAATTTTCATTAAATTCTTTTGCAATTTCTTAGAGAAAGTCTTAGATGTGGGTCAGATTTGTATTAAAATTATAAAAAAAATTAAAATTAAATGATCAAGAATTTGAATTAAAATGAAATTTTTAAAAATTAAAATAGAATAAAAAGTTATTATATAAAATTGAAATTTATATAAAATTTATATAAATTTCAAGTTTATCGTAAATTAAAATAAAAATCAAAAATTAAAATAAATGAAAAAAAAATGAAAAAAAAAAAAAAAAATCAAATTTTAAAAATTAAAAAACCAAACTTTAAAAATTAAATTTAAAAACGAAGATAAAAGTGATATTTAAAAAGAATCAAAATTAAATTTTGAAAAATCAACTGTAAAATATTTAATTTAATTTTAAAAAAAGAATAATTTAAATTAAAATATTAGATTTAATATTAAAAATAGTAACTAAAATTACACTGAAAGAAAGCTAGGAAAAAAAAATGTATTTAAAATGTGGAAAAAAAGAATCTTAAGGATGTAATTTAGATAAATTAAAATTGAAAAAAAATGAATGATTTCATAAAAAATATTTTCAAATTAAAACATTTCTCAAAGAAACTGACCTGTGGACTTGGAGGCGATATATGAGAAGGAGGTCTGAGCTCTTGCCCCAAGGAACCGGATCTTGCAAGAGGACTGTGTCGAGGTTCTGTTGGGAGGCGAGGTCGATAACGTTGTTGCTTTTGGGCCAAACTAAGCGAACCAGACCGCACGAATACACGTTCCTCAGTATCGATAAATATGTCCTCGGCAAATGCCGAGTCCGAAGCTTGTGATCCCTGCTGTATCAAGTATTGGAACGGTGCCGTGGGGAACGGATTGAGATCCGTACTGATATCTTCACTTACGCTGGGCAGAAACATGTCAAAACGGTTGACACCACTCGGAGTCCGCTTGCGGCTATGCGAAGGTATATTGAGGCCAGCAGCGCTGGCCAAATCCAAGAGAAACAGTGCGTTGTTCTTTAGAATTATATGCGATTCCATTGGAAAGAGGTGCGATTGATGTTTGGATGATAGCACCTTCTTCTTGTACTTCTTGGATCGCTCCTTCTCCTTCTGTGCCTGCCTGCGTTCACGTAAGTACTTGTCCCTGCAACGATCGCAGATGAGATACCAGCTGCTACCTCCAACGCCCCCCTCACCGCAGTTACCTGCCCAGCCGCCACAGAAGTTACCCCCACTGTTGTAGCCTTTTCCCCCAGCATGCCGTCCACACCCAGGGTGTGTCCGACGCATGTGATAAGTGACTGGATGCGGGAACATTGCCCCGCACAGCTCACACATTGTCTCACGTTCAGCCCCCGCTGCCCCTGCAAATAGGACCCCGGCAGATTCCCCAAACAGGTTGCCTCGTCCCATGGGTTTCAGATCCCGCTTCTTCTTCGGCCGCTTCTCCTTGCTTTTCTCTTTCTCCTTCTTCTCGGCCTTTTTCGATTTTAAACTGAGCGCCGGGCTCGGAAAAATTATATCTTTTGAGATGACGTTTAACACCGACACTGCAAGTTCTTCCCAGAAACCGACTAAGTGGTAGAGTGTTGCTGGCAATTTGGGCTCCTCCTTCTCGCAGAGAGGGCTCTCCGAGTGCAGCACCAACGGATCCTCTTGGTAGTTGACGCTGCCCTCAGATTTGTGCCGGCCGAGGATCGGCTTCAATTTCGACTGATCGAGCTTTGACACATCGGCTTTCGCAATCTCCAGTTTGGCCGGTGGCGGTGGTGGAGACGATTCTGGTTTGCCGTTATCCTGGTCGGAATCACGGCTATCCTGGTGCTCGAAGATAAACCGTACCCGCGTCTCATTCAAGTTATCGCCTTTCAGCTTCGTCGACCCATCCTTCTTAACTTCCTTGGCAGAATCGGTCGGATGGCGGACCCGCATCTTCTCAACCTTCTTATCGTCCACTTGCGACATCTCCTTGGATAGATTTGGATGGAATTTGAGAAAGGTGGCACAGGCCATGGCATCGTGGACGATTCCTTCGTGCCATAGAAATGCAGCATATACGGCCCGGAGACACTCAGCTACTGACGGTGATAATGCCTCCTTCACGGTCTCTCGCTGCCTCTCCATAAGAGCTGTAGTCGACCCAGATCGACTCCGACCAGTTGGTGTTGTATCACGGGGTGACGGAGAGGAAGCTCTTTCTCGTTTGTTTCTCAACTGACGGCCGCGGTCCTTTCGAATTGATTTTGGTGATAACCTGCAAATAAATAAAAAAAATATAAAAACAATTCAATGACAGTGGAAACAAAAAAAAAAACTGCAAATAAATTTTTTTTTTAAATTTCAATGACAATGAAAAAAAAAAAAGAAAAAGAAACAGAGGCAAAAAAGAAAAGTTACTGGCTCCATTATGTTTTCATATTCTTTGAGTTAGTCTGTATTTTATGGTTACTGTTTCATATTTGTGATAAATTATAAACAATCAACCCTCATCTCGAAAATTTAAAACTTTAAAGACTAAAAACTATTTTTAAATGTTAAATCTATATATATAAAAGCGTATTTTGTGTATGTCCAAGAAAGGCTTTTTTTCAGAGAAGCGGTCAGTCGGTTCACAACTTTTTAAAACTTTTTATATCACATGTAAATCGTAATATCTCACAGTTAACAACGGAGCTCGCCTGTCTATTTAATTTGCTCGACTTCGGGAAGATAAATATTCAACAGTTTTCGCTCGCCGCATGTAGGTTAGGCTTTTTCCTATAATGTTTCCCCCCTACCCCCAACGTCTTGGGGAGGGGAAAAAAAAAAAAAAAAGAAAGCATTCACGCACTAAATGAAATGCTACCCCGCAGTCAAAAGTTGACCTCATTAAGTCATTAAAACATGCACCTGCTAATTTAAGTAATTAAATAAATTAAAACGTGTTTCCGTTAGCATCTCGCGGTGGCGCAATGGTTAAGGTTTTTTTTTCACGCTTTAATTTACAACTTTGCCTCAAGGGTTCGGGTTCGATCCTCATACTTACCTACCAAAACATTTTTTTTTTTTTTTATTTTAAACCTCCCCCCCCCCCCGTTTTGATTTACCCAAAACCACACGCACCTCCAAACACCCGGGCAAATCCGGGTTCCCCTCGCTAGTTATTAATAAGTAAAAAAAAAGTTGTCTCCCCCATTATGACTACTCCTTAAATAAATGTACCAGGAGTCAAACCAGAGACAAGTTTCATCAAATCTGTTGCTTAAGTCACCGTAAAATAGAAGTGGAAAAAGGAATAAATGGCAAAAAAACTATTTTAAAATTTTAAATTATTAATAAGTAAAAAACAAGTTGTTTCTGTAATGTTGCACCCGTTAACACATGTAAACCCAACACGTTGTAGCAGAGTATGTCGCAAAAAACATAGGACAAGTAATAACTAAACTTTTTTTTTTTGTACATGATCGTCTTCTCTAATGTAGATCCTAGGTAGGCTCTCTCTACCATGCTAGAAAACTACTGACACCTGAAAGTATCCTGTACCTCAATAAGGCCACCATTCGCCCATGTATGGAGTATTGTTGTCACATTTGGGCTGGTGCATCTGCTGCTAGTCTCTCGCTCCTAGACAAGGTTCAAAAGAGAGTTGCCAATCTGATAGGCCCTGAATTGGCATCTAAGCTTCAGCCTCTGTCCCATCGACGAAACGTTGCATCCCTCTGCCTGTTCTACAAGTATTTTAATGGTGAATGCTCTGACGAAATGCAGACACTTAAGCCCCCATGACGTAGACACACCCTTGACAAACCCGACAGGCAGCTAAATCCCACCCCCACACAGTAGAGATCCCTAGATGTAAAAGATCTTTCTACTCCAGTGGTTTCTTCCCCAGAACCGCTAGACTCTGGAATTCCATTCCAGGTCCCTGCTTCCCTAACTGTACTGACATGCAGAAGTTCAAGTGTAACATGAACGGACATCTTGCTGTCCAAATCCCAACGTAGTGCCCAGTAGTTGCTGCCCCTGATAGTAGCCCCCTACACCAAAGTGGCAATGTGCCTTGTTTGGGGTGAAATTTTAATAAAAAATTTTTTTAAATCTCGCTCTCCTTTTTATAGTCTTTTTTTTTCCCCTTCACACACAACTCAGTATTTTCATATAGCCGCCATACACGCACTCTGTAACTACTACTCCTTGAATAAATGTACCAGAAGTCAAACCAGAGACAAGTTTCATCAAATCTGTTGCTAAAGTTGCTGGAAAAAAATGGTTGGATTAGTCTATGGCTCCAGAAATATCTCACTTTCAATGCAATCCTCTACCAGTATAAGATCCAAATACATTCCAAGACGGAGTACTGTTGCCACATCTGGTAGTGGTGAGGGGGTATAAAGGATACTTTTCTGCCAAAAATACAAAACCAACTTCGAAATCTAGCGAGAGATGTAGAGGTTGCTAGTCTATCTCTACTGTCGTCATTTTATGGTGGTTGCTCGACTGAGCTTCGATCTATGGTCCCTACCCCTCTCCCCGTAAAATATTCACAACAAAAACTCGTCTAGCTGCAACCATTGCAAATAATATTCCTTCCTCTCTTTGTGTGCACATAAAACTAAAAACTTCCATGAGCAAAGTTTCTTTCCAAGAATTACCTGTCTGCAGAACACGATACCAGGGGATTGCTTCCCATTTAAAGAGACTTTATTTCTAGACGTAAAGAACACGATTTTTTACTGGACGTAAAGAACACGATTTTTTATTGGACGTAAAGAACACGATTTTTTACTGGACGTAAAGAACACGATTTTTTACTGGACGTAAAGAACACGATTTTTTACTGGACGTAAAGAACACGATTTTTTACTAGACGTAAAGAACACGATTTTTTACTGGACGTAAAGAACACGATTTTTTACTGGACGTAAAGAACACGATTTTTTACTGGACGTAAAGAACACGATTTTTTACTGGACGTAAAGAACACGATTTTTTACAATACGTAAAGAACACGATTTTTTACAATACGTAAAGAACACGATTTTTTACAATACGTAAAGAACACGATTTTTTACAATACGTAAAGAACACGATTTTTTACTAGACGTAAAGAACACGATTTTTTACTGGACGTAAAGAATACGATTTTTTACTGGACGTAAAGAATACGATTTTTTACTGGACGTAAAGAACACGATTTTTTACTGGACGTAAAGAATACGATTTTTTACAATACGTAAAGAACACGATTTTTTACTGGACGTAAAGAATACGATTTTTTACAATACGTAAAGAACACGATTTTTTACTAGACATAAAGAATACGATTTTTTACTGGACATAAAGAATACGATTTTTTACTGGACGTAAAGAATACGATTTTTTACTAGACATAAAGAATACGATTTTTTACTGGACATAAAGAATACGATTTTTTACTAGACATAAAGAATACGATTTTTTACTAGACATAAAGAATACGATTTTTTACTGGACGTAAAGAATACGATTTTTTACTAGACATAAAGAATACGATTTTTTACTAGCCATAAAGAATACGATTTTTTACTGGACGTAAAGAATACGATTTTTTACTGGACGTAAAGAATACGATTTTTTACTGGACGTAAAGAATACGATTTTTTACTGGACGTAAAGAACACGATTTTTTACTGGACGTAAAGAATACGATTTTTTACTGGACGTAAAGAATACGATTTTTTACTGGACGTAAAGAATACGATTTTTTACTGGACGTAAAGAACACGATTTTTTACTGGACGTAAAGAACACGATTTTTTACTGGACGTAAAGAATACGATTTTTTACTGGACGTAAAGAACACGATTTTTTATTGGACGTAAAGAATACGATTTTTTATTGGACGTAAAGAACACGATTTTTTACTGGACGTAAAGAACACGATTTTTTACTGGACGTAAAGAACACGACTTTTTACTGGACGTAAAGAACACGATTTTTTACTGGACGTAAAGAACACGATTTTCGCAAGACCTTTTTTTTTTCAAGGATTTTTCGAAGTAATAGAAATAAGTGAACGATTCTAGTCCGAATTTTAAAAGTTTTCAACTTAATTTTGTCTGCATTATTTGCATTCTAGAACTACTGTTCTCATCTCGAGAGTTATTTTCAATTTCGATTTAACCTCGAATATTTTTCAGGTGTATCTTGTTGAACTCGGGAATCTTTCTATCAAACTCTGGAAATGTGCACAGAATTTCAAATGGAATGCTTTATTTAATCCACAGTAACATACTCTCATTTGGTCAGCCATGATTGGGTAGAAGTCCTCAGCAATTCGTAATTGTATTTTGAGTGTCACTCACACGCAGGATTGAACCTTCAACCCCCAGAGGAGTGTAATTTACAACTTAGTACTTTTTTTGCAGACAAATCTAATATGAATTTCATTGTTTTTTTTGTTTTTTTTTTGTTTTTTAAGATATTACAACATTATATGTAATCCCCATCTGGCATCAATTGAAATGGATGGCTCTCGTCTTGGGGAGGCTCCATGTTTTGACAAGCTTCTGAGTTTGACCATTAGCCCTGATCTGAAATGGAACACGTACATTAAGTCTGTTGCCCAGGTCGCTGGGAAAATGGTGGGATCCTTCTACCGCTCAATTAGATATCTCACTACTAATGCAATTCTCTATCTGTATAAAAGCCAAGTACATCCAAGGATGGAGTACTGCTGCCACATCTGGGCAGGAGCTGCTAAAAAAAGCCTATCCTGCCTTGATAAAGTACAAAATAGACTTCGTGGCTTAGTGGGGGATGCCCTTTTCTCTTCCCTGCAACCTCTCTCCCACAGAAGAGACATTGCGAGCCTGTCTTTGTTTTATCGTTATTTCCATGGCAAGTGCTTGCCCGAGCTCCAATCTCTGGTCCCTCCCTCGTCAATCTTTCACAAAAAACACACGTCTAGCTGAAACCATTGTCAGTAATTTTCCCCATTCTTTATCCGTGCCTAAATCAAAACGTAGATTTCATGAACAAAGCTTCTTAGAAGAGCATGCCTGTGGAACTCTCTTCCGTTTGCCTGTTTCCCACCTGACTACAACCTGGATGTCTTCAAGTTCAACAAACAAATTCCTCCTGATCAACGTTGCTTAACTTCGGTGATCTGACAAGAACTGGTGTGTCAACGAGACTATGCCAGATATAGTTCAGTATCTGGGTAGATGCCAGAGATAGTCATCCACGTACAGTACTGTTTTGTTGTATCACAACTCATCAGTGCTGCTAGACTAGCACCTTTCCCTTGAACCTACAACCACTGTGTTGACAGTCGGCAGCTCTAACCACTAGACCAAGAATCGGTGCTTGAAAATGATTCATAAAATGTTTATTAAAGAAACATTCACCCATCACTTAACAGTGCGCAAGCTACTATTTTGTTTATATATATATGTTTGTATAGATATATATATATATATCTGGCATCTACCCAGATACTGAACTATATCTGGCATAGTCTCGTTGACACACAGTTCTCGTCAGATCACCAAAGTTAAGCAATGCTGAGCGTGCTTAGTACCAGATGGGTGACCATTTGGGAATTTTAGGCACTGTATGTGCTCTCCGCTTATCTCGGCATTGGTTTCCAGTCGTCTTGTACATACACTTCACTTGTTGCCACTGGTATTTAATAAAGTCGTCTTAAGAGATGTGTGGTTGGAGATTTTGCACCTCCTGCCACAAAACTTTCATGCACAGGCACCTCTTCGTGGGTATCCATAGTCTGTTAAAGACTGAAAGGAGCCTTTTTTATACATTTTTTAATATTTAGGCAGCATTTTTTTCTTTTATGCACGTTTCATTAAATAGCACAGATAACTCTTGCTTGTTTTTCTTGTAATCCTCTTTTTCTCTTTGTCGGACCATTTTCCAAACATTTTTTTTTTCTAGTGAAACAAGAAATTTCCCATAATCGCGAACGTTCTTGACCTCCATTGGTCATCTTCAGGCGAGTAGTAAAAAATAAAAAATGAAATTGAAAAATGAAATTAACGAGATGAAATGAAAAGACGATTAAAATCACTAAAATACTCAAAAGCACTTGAGCGTGCCCTCCGTTTCATTTTGAGTCTGGTTAGACTATATATATATATATTTATATATATATATATATATATATATATATATAGGTGATGATGCGATTCCAATATTTTTTTGGGATTCCAATACCGTTTGGTACTAAATTCCTAATTTTAATGCAATTATAATTTCTAGTCAGAGTCTTTATAAATATTTAACTATAGAGTTGTCATTTTTTGTTAATTATCGTATAAAAACGCATAAAATGTGCAGATATTTTCCTAAACATGAAAATACACTGGGGGGGGGGCTAAGGATGTTAGTTTTTTTTGGTAACTTAACCCTTTATGACCTGAATAATGATGTAGATGAATAATGATGTAGATGAATAATGATGTAGATGAATAATGATGTAGATGAATTATGATGTAGATGAATTATGATGTAGATGAATTATGATGTAGATGAATTATGATGTAGATGAATTATGATGTAGATGAATTTTAAAAATATTTACTTTTAATTTTAGATGGCAGCATACTGAATGGTAAGCAATGGACAGTTGCGATCTGGAGGTATTTGGCATCTACCCAGATACTGAACTAATATGTACAAGGGGTGTTTGAATTAACCCCCACTTTATTTATGCCGTTATATTCATTTATTTACAACTGAATAAATTAGTTAAACATTAAGGTGATAAACGTTAAGGTGATAAACGTTAAGGTGATAAACGTTAACGTGATAAACGTTAAGGTGACAAACGGCTAAAATCAATGTTTATTATTACTATCAGCAGTGGAAAATTTTGTTTTTAAAAAATTTAAATCTATATATCTAAAAAGTAAAAGTGTCTGTCTGTTTGTGTACATTTCCCTACGCAGTAACTCTGTCAATTTTCAGTCTACAGACTCGAAATTTGATATACAGGGTACTGAGATTTGGGGAAAATCTTTGTAATCCGTTTTCGGCCAAAAATTCGGCTGTTAAGGGGTCAAAGTTCAACAATTTGACCTTTGAGAACTCTACCAAACTCCTATGCCAATTTTGGGTCTAAACACTTGAAATTTTAGATATAGGTTTCTTGGACATGGATCTAACTTAATAACTTGATTTGAGCCCCAAACAATAAATGTTAAGAGGTCATAATAGGGATCAAAGTTAAAAAAATTGATCGCTTTTTTTTTTTTTTTGCTCAACATACACCTCCAAACACCCGGGCAACGCCGGACTGAAATGCTAGTAAATAAAATGAGACAATTAAATGAATCATTTTTGAGATAGGAAAATAGGCTCAATTTTTTTTGATTCCGATACCCTAAAAAGTTCTGAATCTTTCGATTCCTAATTAATCATACCAATACAAGTAATAGACGTCACAATATTGTAGGATTAAATTCACAATATTTTACTCACAACAAGGAATACGAGAAAAAGTGAGAAAAATTCCTTATTCCATGGAGTTTCAAAGATAGGCTCATCTCCTTAGAGGAAAAAGCATTAGCAAAAGCAATATATAAAAATCCAATTTTGCTTGGTTGGTGTAATTTTTGAAAACAGTAGTTATAAAAGTTTTTGAAAGAAAGTAAAAGTTAAAGTAAAAATATACAGCACAATCACGCTGACACACCGGTTCCTGTCAAATCATCAAAGTTAAGCCTGGCCAGTACCAGATGGGTGACCATTTGGGAAGGCGAGACGCTGTATGTATTACAAGGTAAAATTAACAGGTTGAGAAACTGGTGTAGTCTATCCTTCTCTCGAGAGTAGTCTCTTAAGCCATGGTAGGCAACCCATCTAGTGATGGCATCACAATAAAAAAAATACCCTTGATAGCCCTGGCGAAGTATCAAGTATTTAGCTATCGACGAGATTTGAATTGCACAACTCATGTAGTGAGTTCAATCTTGGTTGCAGCCGCACTGGAAAAGTTTATAGGAAAATAAAAGATACTCAGCAATGTCCAATAATTAATGTCAATCCTCATCCCAAAATTTAGAAACCTATTCTTCCCTTACTGAATAGTATTATTACTTCAAATTTAGTCTACTATTAAAAATGTGTCTACGGTATTTTAAACACGTAACAAATATTAAAAAAAAAAATAAAGAAAAACTCAGTTACAAAAAACAAGACATACTTTTCGTACATAAAGTAAGTGACCATTTATACTTGTGTATAAGTTGATGGTATGCTGAAAACGAATATCGCATTTAAATTTTCTGCAAATGTAATTTCTTATATTATTGCTGATGGCCATCTTGATGCACGCGTTTGCGTGTAGTTTCTCGAAGTTGCATATCAAGATGACCTCTAGCCATAACATAAGAAATAGCATTGCTTAATATCCGGTAAACTAATTTCTTATGTTATTGCGAGCGACCATCTTGGTACATGCGCTCGCACATATACACAAGCGTGCACATCGAGATAGTCACCAGCAATAGCATAACTCTGCTTAATATCCGGAAAACTACTTATTTGCAGAAAATTTAAATATGATATTCGTTTTCAGCATACTCGAAACCTTCAAAAGTCATCATTTTAAAGGAAAATGTAAAGGTGGAAACTGAGTAAAAATTTACCCAGAAATCTTTACTGATGTACATATCTGCCACATAAAAAAGTGTTATATTCCAAAAATCATGTAAAAAAATAGGTCAAGTAGTTTTATTTTTAAATAAAAAAAAAATCACATTTTATGAGGAAGCAATTGAGGGACTCTCACACGTTGCCAATCTTAAAAAATACAATTGTAGATAAGTCTTGGATAATTCAAACCTGCAAGATTAGCATTGTAATGCAACCGATTTCACATTAATCACTTTAACTCGTTTTAAAATGATTTCAGAATTGTTTACACAAATTCACATGGAATTACTTAAAGATAACATATATACTTGTGTATAAGTCGATGTGCATTTTAAGACCAAAATGTGTCATTTTAGGTATTGTAAATTCTAGACAAGTTAAATGGACCATCTTGTGGCTCTTTCTTGCACAGATCATTTCCTTTCTGTGTTTTTTGTAAAACATCTTATAAATTGTTTCTTGACATTTGCGAGCAATCATACATGCGTTTACACAAGTGTGGTCTATTCGATTTTCATATATAGAACCAATCCGCTAACGAATGCAAATGTTGCTAATTAGACATTCTGATCAATGACATGCTGTTGATTACAGGCACAGTTATTGTCTTTTTGACATAATTTATGTCACATGCCATAATAACGTAAGCGCATACATTGCACGAGCCGCAATATACCGTAATAACGTGAATGCATGTGTTAAATGCCATTGAATGATTGTCATTAAATTGTTAAAATTTGTTGAACTTAAGGGAGAAGGACATATCGTAAACACAACATTTCCTAATCTACTAAAAAAAACTGCCGTATCATCACCGAACACATCATATCAAACTTAGGCCTATAGCCACGTCTAGAGAGTGAACATTGTGAGAGCTATTCCAATTATTATTAAGCCTCCCACTGAAAAACCGTGCATGTGCTTACATGCTGACAAACAAACTGCAATGGGATTCGGTAGGAGTGTGATTAATTACTAGGATTACCGGTATATACAGAGTGCACAAACAAAATGGCGTTTTCTATGTTATGATCGAGCACCGAGTCGCTCTTTAACAACATTTCCAAAAACATTACTTATGTAGAACTCCAAAAATTAATTTTAAAAATCATCTCCCAGAAATTCGACTTATTCACAAGTATATACAGTAGAAGCAAGTAAGCATTTATTTAAACATACAGAATTAATAAAATAAATGTTAAATATGCTTTCTTTTGTACTACAAGAGATTTGAAAGCATTTAACACTAAGGGAGATAATCAATTTTAACTTCAGTCTTATGTTTTTTGGGATTTTTTTTTTTTTTTTTAGAAAAAAAAGGTCGAGTAAAAGAGAATACCGAAATAATATTTCTTTAATCAGAGAGAAGGACAAATCTTTATATTTACCAAAAGTTCAGTTTTTCTCCAAGAGATGAAAATAATTGATTTTTTTTTTTTTTTAAATGAGTTCCTTTCAGCTGGAAAATTACCTAGGAATTTTGCCAGATTCAGCAGTAGTTAGTGTCTTAGTTGCGTAACTGAAGAGGTTACGCAAACTTTTATAGTTTTGGAGGATGGAAAATTCTAGAATTGCTCAAAATAAAATACTTTAAAATTCCACATTTTATAATGTTCCGGAACCTCTCAAAAAAAGGAAACATTTTTATATTCTATTATAATCTAA
Organism: Euprymna scolopes; assembly: GCF_053919585.1. NCBI lineage: Eukaryota > Metazoa > Mollusca > Cephalopoda > Sepiida > Sepiolidae > Euprymna > Euprymna scolopes. The sequence goes on along the minus strand of NC_136515.1, from coordinate 5,575,476 downwards.
TATTTTTTATTATAATCTAATATTTTTTATTATAATCTAATATTTTTTATTATAATCTAATATTATTTTATTATAATCTAATATTTTTTTATTATAATCTAATATTTTTTATTATAATCTAATATTTTTTATTATAATCTAATATATTTTATTATAATCTATTTTTTATTATAATCTAATATTTTTTATTATAATCTAATATTTTTTATTATAATCTAATATTTTTTATTATAATCTAATATTTTTTATTATAATCTAATATTTTTTATTATAATCTAATATTTTTATATTATAATCTAATATTTTTATATTATAATCTAATATTTTTATATTATAATCTAATATTTTTATATTATAATCTAATATTTTTATTATAATCTAATATTTTTATTATAATCTAATATTTTTATTATAATCTAATATTTTTATTATAATCTAATATTTTTATTATAATCTAATATTTTTATTATAATCTAATATTTTTTATTATAATCTAATATTTTTTATTATAATCTAATATTTTTTATTATAATCTAATATTTTTTTGTTATAAGAAATAATACTTTTATGAAAAAAATGTCCTCCCCTGACTATGTCCTCAAAGTTCAACAAAAATTTCCGATAAAATTATTTATTGCGGACTATTATCCTCATCAGATGTTGTTTCACAATGTTTCGGCAAACTATTCCTTTGGACTTCGTCAAAAGGTAACTGCAATGGGATAAGAACTCCGAATCTCCTAACTAAATTCTCAGCAGTTACTGCCATTTATAGTTGGCGTCGTCTCACTACGTTTTTTGGCCAAGTAAGCCTCTGGCTGGCTTTGGGTAGGATTGAAACCGCCATCTTCAGACAATTCTCACCTGGAACCGTAGAGATTCAAAATAGTTGTTGTCATCTCACCACCGTGGCGCAGTGGATAGAGATGTTGAATCTCTACAGTTGGCGAAAGCCAGAGGAATAGTTGACCGAAACGTCGTGCAAACAAAATCTAATAAAGATGAGGATAATAGTCAGCAATAAATAAATTAATAAATAAAACTCATCTTAATAATGAATTACAATTAAAATAATATATAAAAATTTCCAAATCTAATAGAATGCACTTGAAGGTTTTTTTTGTTTTTTTTTTTAATAAAAAACATTTTTTTTTTTTTTTTTTTTGTTAATCTGTCATCATTTTAAGATGAGGGTTGCATAAACTGAAAAAAATTGTAAAAATGCAAAACAAGATGAGAATAGTAGTCCGAATAATAATAATGCAAAAAGAAAATCGTATTTCAATAATAATAAAAATAAAAATAATAATAATAAAAATAATAATAAAATAAAAAAAAAATAATAATAAATAATAAAAAATAATAATAAAAATAATTTAAAAAATAATAAAATAATAAAAATAAAAAAATAATAAAAAAATAATAAAAAATAATAATAAAAACAATAATAATAAAAATAATAATAAAAATAATAAAAATAAAAAATAATAATAAAAATAATAAAAAATGACAATAAATATAAATGATAATAAAAATGATAAAAATAACAATAATTATAAAAATAATAAATGATAATAACAATAATAAAAATAAAATACTACTACTAAGAAGAAGTTGGCCAACATTCGCAGGATGGCGACCGGGTCCCCCATGCTGGCTACCGAAGGAGCACCTGCCGATCATGACACCCAGATCTTTCTATCTTTTGAATTATTTGTACTTGATATTTTTCACATTTTGGTGTTTGTGGCAACACCGAATCCAGAATTGTTTTACCTGTGGTTCTGACGCAGGTATAGTGTTTGGCTCCCATGTATACAGCAGGTATCGTGCACTATCACACATACATACAAGGCATAAACAGAAGTTAAAAAGAAATAAAAACAAAACAAATAAAAAAATAAAATAAAAAAATAAAATAAAGAAATAAAAATAAAAACAAATTAAAATTAAATTTTTTTTATATTATTATTAAAAAAAAAAAAAATTATATATATATAAGAAACTAAATAATTTTTACTAAGTATTCTATTTCGTAAAAGTCGGTAGTAATGCTCTAAAAGCAGGCGTTTGATGACAGGTCTACCTTACACCATACTGGTTAGTCGCTAGAAATGTTGGATGGGAAGAAGATGAGGAAGGCAATTTCCCCTGATGCTGTGATAGTATTTAATTCCCTCATTCTAAGTTGGGACAATTTCCCCGTTGATATCGCAAACAGGACTGCTTCCGGTTACAAGTTCGGAGCAACCAGGAAACAAAATGACACCAAACAAACACAGCACAACCTCCATATCTATATTCAGGATGACTTCTATAATAGCATTCCATTACGAGTCTATTCGCTTTTGTTGTCCATTTCTTTCTTTGTTTTTTTTTTTTCATTTTGATTATCACAATCAAAATGGAAAAAAACGAAGAAAGAAATAATAGACTCGTAATGGAATGCTATTATAGAAGTCATCCTGAATATAGATATGGAGGTTATGAGAAACGAATGAAAGAACTATAGGACCTCTCCAGTGACCACCAAGCGACAGAACAAAGAATTGCGGAACAAGCAAGACTGATACTCAAGAAAGGTTGGCTCTCTAAACTAGAACTAGCAGAAATTCATCGAAAAGTAAATGATGAAACTGAACAAGAAACAACCCCCAACGGATCTGCCCGTAGAAAAAATACATGAGTAAAAACACCAAACAAGCTTCTCCCACACATCCCAACAAACACAATCACAGACTTAAACAACCTCATTTACGCAGGCGCCAAAATGGTAAGTACGAATCTCAAATCGGAAAAACAACCGGGGACAAGTGGACTGACAAAACCTGGATTGGAAATAAAACTAGAAACCCAAATACACAAACATAAAAAAGAAATTAAAATGATCAACAGGAAGAAAGCAATGTGGAGAAAATGGAATATTGGAAATGTAACTGGCAGGGAGAGGCTTAACAAGAAACATGAAGAACTGGAGCAAAAAATAAAAGCAAAAGGAGCGAGATTGAGACGATATAGATATAAATCTGAACAATGCAAACAAAACAGAACATTTGAAACTAATGAAAGCCAATTCTACCAAAATGTGAACGGAGGAAAAACAAAAACAGAACAACCAAATCCGACAAAAACAAAACTCTACTGGAGTAAAATATGGGAAGAGCGACGAGATCACAATAGAAATGCCGAATGGCTGAAAGACATGAAAGAAGAGTTACAACAAATCGAAGAAGAACTGTGAATGAAATCAGCAAGGAAACCCTAAAGAAAACCATAGGAAAAATGGCAAACTGGAGAGCACCAGGGCACAACGGGATACATGCATACTGGTTCCAAAAATTCACAACCTTACACGAAAGGCTAGCCCAAAACCTGAGAAGATGTATACAGGAAACAAACATGCCAAACTGGATGACAAAAGGTAGAACCACACTGCTATAGAAGGACACAGAAAGAACCGTACCCAGCAACTATAGGCCAATCACGTGCATACCCACCATGTGGAAGATACTGACAGCACAACTGAGGGAAAAAATCTACCACTCACTGAATAACCGTGGACTCATCCCCGAGGAACAGAAAGGATCCAAAAAGGGAAAAGAGGAACACATGATCTGCTATATGTTGATCAAAAAATCCTAAAGGAGGTAAAAAGGAGGAGGAAAAATTTAGCAACACAACATACAACAGGATCCCCCAAGCATGGATAATGGAACGCCTAAAAATGTATAAAATACCAAGCGGGATCACCAATGTAATAGAAAATGCAATGAAAACATGGAGACTGGAATTGACAGCTGATGGACAACACATAACAGAAATTAACATACAAAGAGGCATCTTCCAAGGAGACTCACTATCACCACTACTGTTCATCATAGCCATGATGCCCTTGAACAGTATTCTGAGAAAGTGCCAAGCCGGATACAAGTTCCCCAGTACAGAGGAAAAAAATGAACCACCTGACGTATATGGACGATCTGAAACTTTTTTTTTTTTTTTTTTTTTACACGGTGGTCACCACTTATCAAGGCCCGGAAGCCACTCAGGGATAAGGGTTTTTGCAAGGACCGAAAAGGAGCCAGAGACACTAATTAACACTACCAGGATCTTCAGCCAAGATATCCAAATGGAATTTGCAATAGAAAAGTGCAGTTATAAAAAAGGGAAAACTGGAAACGACAGAAGGCATGGAACTACCCAACCAAACAGAAATGAGGGCACTAGGAGAACAAGACGACTATAAACACTTGGGAATTCTGGAAGCGGACACCATCAGAGCAACAGAAATGAAAGAGAAAATTGGAAATGAATACGTCAGAAGAATAAGAAAACTCCTGCAAACGAAATTATATAGTAGAAACCTAATAAAAGGTATAAATACATGGGCAGTGTCACTAGTGAGATACTCTGGACCGTTTATAGGATGGACAAAAGAAGAACCGAGACAGCTCGACCAGAAAACCAGGAAACTCATGACCATGCATAATGCACTACACCCAAAGGACGATATTGACAGACTCTACGTGAAAAAGAAAGACAGCGGGAGAGGACTGATCTCTATAGAAGACTGTGTGAAGGACACAAAAAAAGAACTAGAAAAATACATAATGCAAAACACTGAAAGGATAATTATGGCAGCGAGAGACACTGAAAAAAAAACAACAAAACAGAAAACAGAGCGACAAATGACAAAACAAGAAAAGAAAAATGGGAAGAGAAACAACTCCACGGAAGATTCATAAGAATGACAAAAGATGAGATTAACGAAAACACCTGGACATGGATGCGAAAAGGACATATAAACCGAGAAACTGAATCTCTAATAACTGCAGCACAAGATAACTCGATAAGAACCAACCATATCAAAGCAAGGATCGATAAAACACAAGAAAACACCAAATGCAGACTCTGTGGACAAAGAGACAAAACGATAAACCATATAGTAATTGAATGCAGCAAACTGGCCCAAAAGGAATACAAAAACAGGCATGACCAAGTGGGGAGGGCGGTGCACTGGGAATTATGCAAACGGCTGCATTTTGAGCATACAGATGAATGGTACAAGCATAAACCCGCAACAGCACTCGAACCACAAAATCCTATGAGACACGGACATACAAACGGACAAACCCATCCAAGCAAGAAGACCAGATGTCGTAATAATTAACAAGAAAGAGAAATCCTGTCAAATCGTAGACTTTGCTGTCCCAGCTGACCACAGTGTGAGTATGAAAGAAAAGGAGAAACGAAGAAAATACACAGAGCTAGCCAGAGAATTAAAAGGGATTTGGATGATGAAGAAAATCAAAATAGTACCGATAATAGTAGGAGCACTAGGAACAATTCTGAAAAACCTGGAAAAAAGAATGGCAGAAATTGGAATCAGAGGAATAGCTGCAAAAATACAACGCCTAACAATAATGAAGACGGCTGAAATATTAAGGAAAATCCTTGAATGCGGAGAATAACACAAGACAATATAACAAAGAAGCGTTACAGGGAATGAAGAACACCGAAGCTGCAGAACTACATGTTCTACACCCCCATTATGCATTCCCTCCATTGTTTTACCACCGTTCCCCCAATAGAAAAGTGATTGATACCAAAGAGTCGAGAAGGGTCAAGGAGGATGGAAAGACCGAGGCGGGAGCACTGGCCAGACCTCCGCTGGACAAGTGTGAAGAGAATTGGGATCTTGGGGAGGCTTAGTGCCACTCAAATTCCAGTATAAACCAATGGCCACTGCCAGTGAAAAATCAATGGTAAGAGGCTGTTGCGATGACGCAAATTTATTTGCAAATGCTATTGAAGGAGGAGGAGAGGGCTGGACGTCTGGGGAGAGTTGTCACTCAGCTTCCAGAGAACACCACAGGTTTCCAATCAGATCGTTTGTTGACTTGTGTGAAAGCTCCATGTGAGCCAATAATAATAATAGAAGAAGAAGACCTAATCCCATCTCCTTCCTCTTCTCATTGGCATGGGCTGACATTACACCAAATAGTTCAAGGGTCAAGTAGGATTGAAAGACCGAGGAGTGAAAGCACTTACCAGACCTCCACAGGATAGGTGCAGAAGGGACTAGAAGGTCGGGGAGGCTTATTTCCACCCAAATTCTAGTGAAGACCAACGGTCACTGTCAGCAAAAATAAATGAAAAGTGTTGCGTTAACACAAGTTTCTTTGCAAAGGTTATCGAAACAGGTGAAGATTACTGGAAAATCTGGAGAAACTTGTCACCCAGACACCAGGAAACATTATCAGTTTTTATCAGTGAGCAATCTCTGATGATGACCTGCGTGAGAACTCGTAGTGAGTGAAATGATAATATACCTGAAATCTGTTTAAAGGTTGCTGGGAAAATATTTGGATCATTCTACCACTCCAGTAGATATCTCACTGCCGATGCAATCCTCTATCTGTATAAGAGCCAAGTACATCCTAGGATGAAATACTGCTGCCATATCCGGGCATGAGTTGCTCGGAGCACCTGCCATGCCTTGACAGAGTTAAAAAAAAAAAAAAAAAAAAAAAAAATTCATAATCTAGTAGGTGACGCCCTTTTCTTTTCTCTGCAACCTCTTTCCCACAGAAGAGACATTGTCTCTGCTTTATCATTAGTTTCATGGCAAGTGTTTGACTAATCCCACCCTCTCAAACTTTCACAAAAAGAAAAAAAACACTCATCTAGCCAAAAATCACTATCAAGAATTCCCCCACTCTCTATCAGTGCCTAAACCTAAACATACATTCAATGAATAAAGCTTCTTTCCTATAACTGCCTGCCAGTCAAACTGTTCCGCTGCTCTGCTTTCCAACTGACTACAATATTATCATCTTCAAGTCCAATGTAAACAAATTCTTATTGAACAGTCCTCATAGACAATTGAATCCTATCAAATTCCCACTACAAACAATTATTACAGTATTGTCCCAATGACTACCATACCTTATCCTCGAGTTGCCTCCTGGCCTTGATAAATGGTGACCCCCTCGCTTTGTAAAAAAAAAAAAAAAAAAAAATCCCTAAACATTGTAAAAATACCAAACAAGATGAGAATAGTAGTCCAAAAAGCAAACGAAATGATGCAAAAGAAATTATTTTTAATTAATGAATAAAAATACACTGGTTTAAAAAGTTCTTGTTCAACTTTGACTAACCCTAACTCCTAAACGACAAAATCCACGTGCTCACCTGATTGTTTCTTCCTTCGGTGAAGCCGAGCCGATATTAAAGGCCGGCTTGATGGCATTTTCCGCTGTCAAAGCAGTTGCATCCGTCGCTGTTCCCGCTGCTGCCGCTGACGCTGCAATGGCAACAGGCATCCCACCTGGCTGCGGTGATGCTGAACCTGAGGTAGAGGGGCTTATGCCCAAACTACTTCCACCAGGTTTTTGCTGCTGTTGGACAGGGCTCGATCTCGGACTACTGCTCTGGCCCCTACTACGACACAAAAAGCACAAAGACATGGTTTTAGAAGGAGCACGGCGCCAGCGCTTGCGGAGGTCCGAGACTGGGTGAAATCATGGCACAAATTGCAACAAAAACAAACATGGTGCCAGGCAAGGTTAAAAGCAGCAAGTGAGCGTGTTAGGGCGTTAGGTTAGTGTGAGGGTTAATTTTTGTACTTTTTTTTTTTTAAGTGGTCGGATTTTCAAAATTTATTTAAAAAAACAAAAAGAAGTCAGAAAAACAAACGAAACGACAAGCAAATAAAAGAATATGAAAAAAAAATTTTTTGAATTGATCGGCTCTCAAAAAATAAAGAAAAACTAAAAGGAAAAAAAGGAAAGTAAAAGTAGAAAAATAAAAAAAAACAGAAAAAACACGAAAACAAAAAATATGTAAAAAAAAAAACAAGGAAAAACAGAAGTAAAAAATAATGAATACACAAACGAAAAAATAAAGATTATGAAAAAGAAAAACAGAAGAAAAAAGAAGCAGAAGAAAAAAGAAGCAGAAGAAGCAGAAGAAAGAAGAAAAAGAAAAGGAAACAGAAAAAAGAAACAAGAAAAAATAGAAAAAAGAAAGAAAAAATAGAAAAAAAAGAAACAAGATAAAATAGAAAAAAGAAACAAGATAAAATAGAAAAAAGAAACAAGAAAAAATAGAAAAAGAAACAAGAAAAAATAGAAAAAAGAAACAAGAAAAAATAGAAAAAAGAAACAAGAAAAAATAGAAAAAAGAAACAAGAAAAAATAGAAAAAGAAACAAGAAAAAAGAAACAAGAGAAAAGAAACAAGAAAAAATAGAAAAAAGAAACAAGAAAAAATAGAAAAAAAGAAACAAGAAAAAATAGAAAAAAAGAAACAAGAAAAAATAGAAAAAGAAACAAGAAAAAATAGAAAAAGAAACAAGAAAAAATAGAAAAAGAAACAAGAAAAAATAGAAAAAAGAAACAAGAAAAAATAGAAAAAGAAACAAGAAAAAAGAAACAAGAAAAAAGAAACAAGAAAAAATAGAAAAAATAGAAAAAAAGAAACAAGAAAAAATAGAAAAAGAAACAAGAAAAAATAGAAAAAGAAACAAGAAAAAATAGAAAAAGAAACAAGAAAAAATAGAAAAAGAAACAAGAAAAAATAGAAAAAAGAAACAAGAAAAAATAGAAAAAGAAACAAGAAAAAATAGAAAAAGAAACAAGAAAAAATAGAAAAAGAAACAAGAAAAAATAGAAAAAGAAACAAGAAAAAATAGAAAAAGAAACAAGAAAAAATAGAAAAAAGAAACAAGAAAAAATAGAAAAAAGAAGCAGAAGAAAAAAAGCAGAAGAAAAAAAAAAAAAAGCAGAAGAAAAAATAGAAGAAAAAAGAGAAAAATATGCAGAACAAAAAAACAAGAAAAAACAAAACAGAAGAAAAAACACAAATCAGAAAATAACAGAAAAAAAAACACACACAGAAAATAACAAAGAAAAAATCCATGAAAGAAAAAAATGAAAAGAAAATGATAAAAATCAAGAAATAGACTAAAAAAAAAAAAAAAAAAAAAAGAGCTTTTATGATTACAGTCATAACACATTTTTCCAACATCTTTCGAGAATTCTAATTTTACTAAATTAATCAAGGGACGCGCAGTGAAAGCAAAAGTATTTAAAAAAAAAAAAAATTGATTGAAAAGAAAGGTAATCATAACAATTTACAGAATGCAATGAAAAAAAAAAAATGTGCATAGGCGAAAAAAAATGATTTTACGTTGTTTTTTTTTCAAACGCATATAATCGAAAGAAGAATGCGTCAATACCAACCATGGTTAAAAATATTAATTTGTATACGAGAGAAATAAGTGTTTACGTTAAGACAGACGAACTGTGGAGAACTACAGATAGAGTATTTCATAGCTGAGAAAAAACATCAAAGTTAAGAGTTAGTATAAAATACAGCATCAGTGAAAAGGAGTGCTGTCTTGTTTTATTTCAATTAGTTTTACAAAATAGAATTTAACAAGATGCGGCCATATTGGTTTGGGGGGGGGGTTGTATCGCTCAAAACAAAAAAAATCATTCAAATGTCTTAGTTTTTTGTACTACATTGGTTATTTCTAAGATTTTAAGGGTTGGGGAGGAATTTTTTTTTTTTGTTTTTTTTTTTTTAACTATAAGACCTTGGGTTTTAAATTTCTTATGAATAATGAGAAATCAACTACACTTAAATACATTTAAATTCGCGGAGATTTTGTATTTATTATTACTGAGCCAATTCTCTCCAAGAAAAAGGGTGAAAAATAAAAACTCCATATCTTATGGTTCTGAATTTTTAAGACAAGGATTTATAATTTGTATTATTGGACTACGGTTCTCATCTTGAGCGTTATTTTTCACAACGTTTCGATCGATGTAACCTCCGGCCTTCTTCAGGTCTACCTTGTCAAACTCTGGGAATCTTTTTCTCAAACTCTAAAATTTGCACAGAATTTATCAGGATTGACCCCCTGGGGGACACTTGCATCAATATTATGCTGATCAGATGTAATATTAATACATATGGCTATCGAAGCCAGCCTGAATTTTTCTCCTGTGTCTAGGAAGGATGTTGAGTATTTGCGCCGAGGAATATCATAGGATTCAATTTTCTTCAATTTTTGTTTTTGATGACGCTGAATAAATGATGAAGATGCAGAATAGAGATGAAGATGCAGTAATTAAATACAAAATAAAAACATGCGAAAATAAGAATTAAAAGGCACGTGTTCATCTTTTAAAAGCTTCATGCTATGAAATCAGTTGCAATCAAGGCAATACTTATACAAGGCCTAGCAAACATACGACTGACGTCCTTGATTGTCCGTCATTTTAGCGATTAATGTCTCAATTTAAACAAACTGGATTTATTGCATTTAGCATATTTAGCGTTCAAACTCCAATTATTTGAAATAATATTTTGATAGTAAAAAGTTAAAAAGTTTTTTAAAAAGTAGGTGCTTATTTAGAATTACACTTAATTAAAAAAAATAATACAATAAATATTTATGATGTACTCATCGCAGAACATAGATGTCGTATTCCAAAATTCACATAAATGGATCGCTTAGACTTTTTTTTTTTTTTTTTAAGAAAATTAAATTTAATGAGGAAGGAGGAGATTGGAAGCGACAATATTATTAATAAAATTTCCCAAAATTCAAAGGCGACAATTCAATTCAGTTATAGAGATTTTGTTTGTATTCAGAATAATAAAAACTTTGATTGCTAAAAATTGTCAAATTTAATTTTCTTAAAAAAAAAAAATAAATAAAAAATAAATAAAAAAAAAACTTCTGGATAAATTTACATAATTCTATGACGTCTTTATCATAAGATAAAGACGATAAAGATTTTTTGCATAAGATAATTATGAAAAAGACAAGAAAATAAAATACAGAAAAATCTTTATCAAGTGTAATTTTAAAAAAGCACCAAAAACTATTTTTTAAAAAGAATTCATTCGTTATCTAATATTCAGCCATTTTTTTTTTATCAAGTATAATTTTAAATAAGCAAAGCATCAAAAACTATTTATTAAAAAGAATCTAATTGTTATATCCGATATTCAGCCATTTTTTTTTTATCAAGTATAATTTTAAATAAGCAAAGCATCAAAAACTATTTTTTAAAAAGAATCTAATTGTTATATCAGATATTCAGCCATTTTTTTTTATCAAGTATAATTTTAAATAAGCAAAGCATCAAAAACTATTTTTTAAAAAGAATCTAATTGTTATATCCGATATTCAGCCATTTTTTTTTTATCAAGTATAATTTTAAATAAGCAAAGCATCAAAAACTATTTTTTAAAAAGAATCTAATTGTTATATCCGATATTCAGACATGTTACTTATGACTATGACAGACACAATAAAAAAAATAATTAAAAAAGAAAAAAATGCCAGGTCAAAGAATATATGCTATGCTACACAGGCCTGTGTTAAGGATCACCTTAATTGCAACGCATTCAAGATGGGTCTGATAATTGCTTTGCCCCACCACCACCCCACCTTCCTTTTTTAGTTTACGGTTGAAGGAGGTGCATGCAATCAAACATGAAGAGGAGAAAAATAGTAAAACATAAAAAAAAAAAAAAGTTAATTTGTTTTTAAGTTGTCAGTAAGTGGGTTAGATACGAAAAAAACAAAACAAAAAAAAACCATACATTTTCAAATGAGTGTAGAATATTATTACAAAATGTGGCATTGAAACATCCCATGTTTTACGCAGCCATTGCTATGGATGTAATGCGTAGCGATACTGGATTGGTTGTGTAAAACGATCATTAAAACGGGATTTTCCACATAAGGTTAAATCAAGCAAGAAAGTCGACAATTCCATTAGGAGTAAAAAATTAGGGTTAGAGGTATGTGATAGTATGTTTTATTGCCTTGCTCTTTATGGGGACATTTTGGTAATCGTCTCATCAGTAGTAGGTGTGATCTTGAATAGGCTGTCATAATCATCTCCATCACAAGAGATTATATTTTCTTATTAGAATCGCAGCTAATACAGGATGACTCCACCAGAAAAAAAAAAATGTCACTCATGAAATTATTAATAAAATTCTAAAGTTCTTTGGTACAACTAAACTTCAGTCTATGCCCGGCTTGCCCACCAAGGTTCAATCATGAATGCACAACAGTCTTTGTGATACTGGTGCATATTGTGAACCAGACGTATCTCAGTGTCTGCTCGGTTTTGGCCGGAACATGATGTCAACAGCCGGATTTTGCCAAGCAACCGCTCGGGTTTAGCTGCTGTTTGATGCAACACACCGATCAGCCAATCACAACACGGCACACGGAATTACAATTTTATAAAAAAAAAAAAATTAAAAAAAGAAATATTTTTCTTTGAACCTTTTTTCTTTTTAAAACATTTGTCTAAAATTATTTGCCCCCCCCACCCCCAAATTAACTTTTGCTTTTTCTAACCTTTTCTTGACAAAAAAAAAAAAATGAATAAAACGAAAAAGAAAAAAAAAAAAAAAACACCAAATCGATGACGCTTGGCATAATCTGGCTGTTGACGTCATGTTTCGGCCAAAGCCGAGCAAACGCTGAGATACGCCTGGTTCACAATATGCACCAGTACCGTCTTTGTTTTATTGCCATTCAACAATGTGGGGGCACTTTAGTGATCGTCTCATCAGTAGCAGGTGTGATCCTGAATGAGTTTCATACTCACTGGGTCATAAACATTCCAATTTTTATCTCTAAGATTATCTTAAAGATAATCTCTATCTAAGCAATCTAAAGACTATTTGTAGAACACAACCATATTTGGTACAAAAAAAAGAAAACTCCAGTTTATGCCTGACTTGTCCACCAAGTTCAGTAAAGAATGTCCAACAGTCTTTATTTTATTACTGTTTCGTTTTATGTGGGAGGCACTTATCTCATCAGTAGGAGATCTAATCCTGAATGGGCTTCACAATCATTGGACGTTAACGTCAAAGATTTTTGTCTATGGGATTATATCAAAGATATTCTCTACCAAAACAATCCTTGGACTCGAGATGATCATCTGACCATCACAGCTAAGTAAAAGTGCACATTCAGAGTAAATCACTAAATGGTGATAAAACAAAGACTGTTGGATATTTATGATTAAAACTTGGTGGACAAGTCATGCATAGACTGATGTTCATCTGCCCAAATATGGTTGGATTACAGAAAAGACATTAGATTTTATGCCAACACTGAATTAGCTTACCTAGATGCCACTGTTTGAAATTTGTAGCCATGGGTCGCCATCAGTGGAATGTTTTTTCTCTTGTACACCTTGTTTAATTTAGACGGTTACAAACCGATATAAATAATTGCACATTAAAATAATTAAATTTATTAAAAAAAATCATTTTTTTTTTTGTTATTTGAATTATTTGGTTCCAGTAATATTTAACATTCATTTAATAATATTTAATGTACGTATTATCGACAAATCTGCTTAGCGCCACAAAATCACAGCCCTTTACTGTTGAGATCCTTAAATGCCAGAAAGCTTTCTCCTCTAATAGTTTCTTCCTTCAACAGCTAGACTTTGGAATTCCCTTCCTGCTACTTGCTTCCTTGACTGTACTGATATGCAGAAATTTAAAATGTAAGCCAACATTTTGTTAATCTTTCTCAGGCATGACGGTGAGTGAAAAAAAAAAAAAAAGGAAAAATCTGAAATGGAACCATGCTTTTCATGAAAATTTTAAAAACATCCAATTAATTCTTTGATTAAAAAAAGGAAAAACTTTTCCGATTTTCACTTTTATGTACCCGTCCAGAGACGGGTATTCCAACAAGTAACAAATGTAATTCTAAAACACTATTTGTAATAATATAACTATTGTTTTAAAACCACTTCTATTTCTTAACTATCCTCACTTTTTTTTGGTACTTGTGCAGTTTATGGACCATGCTGAAATAACATTATTTAGAACAGTGGTTCCCAACCACCATGCCATGCCACATTTGTGTGCTGTGCAATGATTACTGGTGTGCCAAGGCAGAGGTGACAGGTGGGAAACAGCTTTCATATTGTTCTGTAACGCAGTCTGGCTTTACTATTAAATGATAACTTACGTGCCGAGTCAGCATTTTAAGCTGTGACATGGGAGTGAGGTCATAGAATGCATATACAGGCATAAAGATCAGAAGGAAATGACAAAGAGAAGAAAAAGACACGTGGCGATTGGGAAGTTATGCTTGACCTCTCTAAAGCAAGCTAGCAGATCAAGAGCCCCGGCTGTGTCTGGTGCCGCGGATCGAGAGCCCCGGCTGTGTCTGGTGCCGCGGATCGAGAGCCCCGGCTGTGTCTGGTGCCGCGGATCGAGAGCCCCGGCTGTGTCTGGTGCCGCGGATCGAGAGCCCCGGCTGTGTCTGGTGCCGCGGATCGAGAGCCCCGGCTGTGTCTGGTGCCGCGGATCGAGAGCCCCGGCTGTGTCTGGTGCCGCGGATCAAGAGCCCCGGCTGTGTCTGGTGCCGCGGATCAAGAGCCCCGGCTGTGTCTGGTGCCGCGGATCGAGAGCCCCGGCTGTGTCTGGTGCCGCGGATCAAGAGCCCCGGCTGTGTCTGGTGCCGCGGATCGAGAGCCCCGGCTGTGTCTGGTGCCGCGGATCGAGAGCCTCGGCTGTGTCTGATGCTGCGGATCGAGAGCTGGCTGATATGGCAGTCAATGTTATAGTTAGAACTGGAGTTGTTTATAAATATTAACTCACATTATTACTTATGTGATTTCAATGCTTTTTTTTTTTTTTTACATGGGAGTCACCACTTATCTGGAAGCCACTCGAGGATAAGAGTTAATGAGTGTGCAGTAGTTAATGGGACAATGTCATAGTAATCGTTAGTAGTGGAAATTTGGTAAATTGGATTACTTAAGGGGAACGGCTCATCAAGAACTTGTTTACATTGGACTTGAAGATGACCATATTATAGTCAGCTGGAAAGCAGGAAAATGAAAGAGAGTTCCACAGGCATACAGTTCTAAGAAAGAAGTGTCATCCATACAATCTACATTTAGGTTTAGGCACAGATAAAGAGGAAATTATTGCTAGTGGTTTCATCTAGAAGAGTGTTTTTCGTGAAAGTTTGGCGAGGGGGACCATAGATTGAAGCTCAGATGAGCACTTGCTACAAAAATAACAGTAGATTAGAGACAGGCTCACAACGTCTCTTCTGTGAGAAAGAGGTTGCAGGGAAGAGAATAGGGCATCCGCCACTAGGCTACAAAGTCTATTTTGAACTATAAACATAAAAAAAAAATAAATAAATAAATTTTTTTAAAAAGTATATGTAATAAATCGTCCGTTTAAACATTTTATATTTCGAAATTCTCATCAGAATGAACATTGGTTAGCATTGTCATGTAGAAAAAACTTGGGAACCACTGATTTAGAAAGTCATTCTTAACATAGGGAGAGGGTGCTTTTTAACTATTCTGTGTTATATGCGCCAGTAAGTAGCGAGTATGTTAACTAGTATAAATTTTGGAAAGAGACACATTATTATATGTCATGATAACCTGGCGACAAACAGAAATAGACTCAGTGCAGCTAGCAAGATTGAGGCGAAGGTTGAAAGGTTAGCTTCCAAGACATAAATGCGCTAGAAATGCAGGTGTCGAATGATATGGCAAATTACATCATGTTCGGAGCACAGAACAGAGTTTTTAGTCAATCAAAGTAGGGAACTGAGGGATGCAACATGCATTTGAAAATGTACAGAGAATCTAAGTGAATATTGTCTCCAGACTCTGCCAGTGTGTCGACCATTTTAAGATTAAGTTAAAAAAAAAAAAAAAAAGAAATAATGAGAATTGGGTATTGGTTTCTCTTCTCGTGAACAACCATTCTATAAATAAATGTTATATATTGGGGGACACATTAATCTTTTGAGCCATGATAAACAGTGACCCTTACTGTTATATATTAGTGTAAGTAGAGATTATGTCAACTAGTATGAATTTTGATCAAAATCCATAACATAGTTTTGATTTTAAAAACTGTCTAAACTTTAAGGCTTAAGCTTAAAGGGTCTTAAGAAAAAAATTGAAATTCATGAAATTGTGCTTCATTGGTATCTAATGAGTACATGTAAAATTTAATGCAAATCTGAAATATTTTAATTTCAAAATGGCAGCAAACGGAGATAGACTCAGTGCAGCTAGTGTGATTGAGGCAGGAGTTGCTTCCAAGACACAAATGCGTTAGTAATGCAGGTGTCAACTGACATGAACAACCATTCTAGATGTCGAATGTTGAAGCTGCACACGTGCAAATGCATGCACGACAGCTGGTAGCAAACACACTGAACGATAGCATCAGGATGCCAGCTGTTTGAGACATGCAGTTATTGAGGTGAAGTGCGCCTGCGGAGGAGCAGGTCACATATATAGCCCAGAGAAAAAGGCAAATAGAAAGAGAAGCCTACAGTCAGCCAGCAATCAACATTGCACAAGCATGGCTCCATCCACCAATCTCCTCTCTAGCTGAGCGCATGCACATTAGGCAATAAAGAAAAAGAAAATAATTTTTTTTATATTTTCATACAAAAACAGAAGTGTTAGGAGTTTTCTCTGGCTGACGAAAAATCGACTGCGCAACATAAAACCTTTGAAAGTTAAGAAGTCTCCATTATGTTTCCATGCAGGAGATAAATTTGTCATGAGTTAAACATCAACAAAGGCAAGAGAATCACACTCCACACATGGAAAAGTGACGATGAAAAAAAAAAAATGAAAGACCTGCAACCGCGCATGTATGTAAAAAGACTGTTTTGTTAATTGTCTTTTGATCACTTACTAGCAAAACTACACACACTGGAAATGGCATGCGCAAATCGTTCGTTAAATTTTTGTTTGATTATTAAACTGCTATATTCTTTATTTTCACCTAACAATTTTATAAATAGAAAATACCGTGAAACTCAAATTTAACTCGAAAATCCTATCCAAAAAAAAAAAAAAAAAAAAAAAAAATAGCATGGTCTGTAAACTGCACAGGCACCCAGTTTTTAAATAAAGTAGAAAAAAAAATGTTTTACCTGGATCTGGCGGGAGAAACTTGACGTGAATTCTCCGAGATGGAACCGTCTGAAGTATCCCTTTCCATACTGGGTTCTCTGGGAAGGTTGCCACGCAAGGCTCGCTGAGCGAAAGCACTAACAGGTACTGGGGGAGGCGGAGATTCGTCCTTGGCCGCCACAATCATTTCCTTTACATCTTTTTTTACAGCGTCGGCTTTGGTAGCAATTCGGACTGGAGACCCATGCCTCGAGGAGCCTTTAACGAATAATAAAAATGGACTTATTGCAGAAAGGATGCATAGCGCTGGACATAAATCTTGCCAAAAATAATAATGTACGAAGTGCATTCAATAAGCTTCCAGACTTTTTGTTGTAGACTCTTTAAAATGCAATATAAATTGGTCAAGTTTTTTTCTACTCTTTTATTAAAACATAAATATTACATAAATATGTACTATGTGTGTTTATTCAAAGCGTTACATTGTAGGGGCGTACTAAACAAATCGAAGACCCCAGACACCCTCTCTATGGCTACTCGGAGGTGGCTACACGACTTGTGTCCCAGCGAAGCTTTGCCACAGTGGAGGAACTACCGGACACTCCTACATCCTCTTACCGGCTGCAGATGTGGAGAGAGGTAGACCCTCAGTCTACAAATATAGCACTGCCAGAGCCCAGTGAAACCTTACCACCTGGCACACACCTGTCCCGCTCGGAGTGGGTCACTCTGAATAGGGCAAGGGCAAAAGTTGCAAGAACTGGCGACAACCTCCCCCATGTGGGGTTACTCTACAACTGCTGAATGCCCCTGTGGTGCCCAAGTTCAGACCATCGAGCACATTTTAACATCTTGCCCACTGGGGCCCAACTGCACGGACGAAGACCTCAGTGTTGGTAATGAAACCGCACGCCGCTGGTTGAAGAGATGGAGCGACAAGATATGAATGAATATAAATTGGTCACTTATCTCATAATGTGTACTGCAATAGCAATACATATGAAATGAGTGACCAATTTATGATTTCAGGTTCGAATGAACAGCTACAGCAGGAATTGGAACACATCCTACTAAAGCCTGATTGGCACAGCTGGTGAATTTCAAAAATGCAATCTGTACGTGAGGACACTTTAGAAGAATAATATGCAATAAAATTCTGTTTTAAAATTTAAAAATATGTAACAGAAAAGTATGGAATGCTTCAGACTGCTTTTGGACCATCTTGCATGAATTGCGCATCAGTTTTTTGAGTGGCATAAGAGATTCAAGGAAGGCAAAGAGTCTGTAAGAGATAGTGAGAGGTGTGGGAGGAGTAAAGAAGTCAGAACACCAGAGTTGATTGGCAAAATAAAGAATTTCATAAGGACTGCCATGCATCTATAGAGACAATACGTGCAGTTTGGGAACTGTACACACAATTATTCACAAGGAACTGAAGATGTGGAAGATTTGCGCAAAGTTTGTCCCAAGGGTGCTTAGAGAAGATCAGAAAGAAACACGTTGTCATGACAACAAGGAGATGGTCGAGTTGATCACTTCAAATCTCGCCATTCCAGACCTTGCTTCCTGTGACTTTTAGTTAAACCCTAAGCTCAAGGAAAACCTTAGAGGCTGGCGTTATGAGACAACTGAGCAGATGAAAGCAGCTGTGCCGAGGCTCACTGACACGCTCATACAAGAGGACTTTTATGGGGCTTTCCAGAAGTTGTTGGAACGATACAAGTGCATTGCAGCCGGAGGAGATTACTTCGAAAGGGACTAGAGTTGAATGCATATACTATCAATAAAAGAGCGCATATGAAAAAAGTCTGGAACTTATTGAAGGTATCTCGTATCTGCGATTGTATAATGTTTAATGAGGTCAGCTAAAAATATATGCAGGATGGCAATAAATAGGCTGAACTTGTTCAACTAAATCTCAACTTCTGTCCCATCACTGGAATATTGCACCCTTGTACCTGTTGGGCCTTTTTTTTTTTTTTTTTTTTTTTTTACTCACGTTCACTCTTAACAAGGCACATCGCCACTTGGACATAAGGGGATACTATTTGGGACCACGCCCAGGAAAGATTAAGAAGATGTTGGTTTACATTACATTTAAACTTCTGCATATCAGTACAGCCAGGGAAGCAGGTAGCAGGAAAGGAATTCCAAAGTTTAGCTGTTTGAGGAAAGAATGGAAAGCTTTTTGACATTTAAGGACCTCAACAATGAAGAGGTGAGATTTTATTGCTAAGCGGATTTGTCGGGGGGATATGTACTTGGAGGGAGAACAAGTGCAACATATTTTAATGGAGTGTGCTCCGATGAACACATAGCACTTCTGCATTCTCGACATACCACCCCTCCCAATCCGACATACCACCCCTCCCAATCCGACAACCAGCAACCTAACCCTCTTCACTGTAGAGATCCCTAAATACCAAAAAGCCTTTTACTTCAATAGTTTCTTTGCTCAAACTCTTAGATTTTAAAATTTCCTCCCAGTTTCCTGCTTCTCTGACTAACATGCAGAAATTTAAATATAATGTAAACAAACATCTCGCTGCTCAACTCCCTACATAATGTCCTTGTATTTATTTTTATTTTAAAGAAAATAAAATCAATCTATATAATATTCTGTTTGTTCCTTTTTTAGTCTATTTGTTATGTTTTAAAAAAAAAAAAAAAAAAAAAAAAAGGTCAAATACAATTCTTGAAGGCCAAACTGCTTCAAGAAAAAGGCCAAATTCATTAAATTTGGCTTTAAAAAAGCCAATCTGGCAACCCTGGATAAGAATATGAGAGTTATCCTCCTTTGATGTACCTATTTACTATGCCTCCCCACGGGACAGAGTTAGACACCAGGGTCGTTTTTTAACGTGGAGAAAAGGTACAAAAATAAAAATTGTCTCAGTCGTGAAGGATTTCTCCTCCACCGAAAGAGAACAAGAAATAGAAGTGCAGCATCTGAAGAACAGATACTACACTTTGATCTTGTCCCGAAGGCAAGATTACTCCTTTGATGTAGCCTCGTTTTCAAATATCACTATAATAATATACGATCATTGTTTTAATGGTGTTAGTACCTATTCACAATGCCTCCCCACGGGACAGAGTTAGACACCAGGGTCGTTTTTTAACGTGGAGAACAGGTACAAAAATAAAAATTGCCTCAGTCGTGAAGGATTTCTCCTCCACTGAAAGAGAACCAGAAATGGAAGTGCCGCATCTGAAGAACAGATACTACACTTTGATCTTGGAATGGTGTTAGTAGAAAGGAACTTATAACTTTATAGTGCAGTGGTTTTTCACCAAAGAAAGAATTCAGCAAAACTATATTAAAAAAAGGAACATTTGAAAGAAATAGGGGAAAAAAAATTATATGCCAAGAGGTGCTCGATTAAAGATTGTCTCTTACAATGTGGTTTTATTAGTTGTATTGAACTATGTAGCACAATATTAATTTTAACGTATTTATTAATTTATCTCATAGAAACGTTAATAAACTCATATTTGATGCATGTTATTGGTTTTTGTATAAAAAAAAAAAACAATTTTTTTTTACACTGTCCAGAAAAATATCAGCTTTATTAAAAAATGTTGATTAAATATATTTCTCATTCCGTGGAAATTCCACGGGTTCTGCTCGTATTTGTATAACAAACACAAGAATGAACATCATGTCCGTGGGGACGAGGTTGAAACTTTGCAGACAGTGCAGACCTAAAAGGCTAGAAAGTCTTTACAGCCTGTCAAAGAGACAAAGGCTTCGAGGCAGAACGTCAGCATAGACATAGAAACACGTGTGCAAATGCAAATCGTGGCTCCACAAAAAAAATCAATACATCGATTGCTTGATTCAAGAATATTTAAGAATATTTAAGAATATTTAAGAATATTCAAGAATATTCAAGAATATTCAAGAATATTCAAGAATATTCAAGAATATTCAAGAATATTTAAGAATATTTAAGAATATTCAAGAATATTTAAGAATATTCAAGAATATTTAAGAATATTTAAGAATATTCAAGAATATTCAAGAATATTCAAGAATATTTAAGAATATTTAAGAATATTTAAGAATATTCAAGAATATTTAAGAATATTCAAGAATATTTAAGAATATTCAAGAATATTTAAGAATATTTAAGAATATTTAAGAATATTCAAGAATATTCAAGAATATTCAAGAATATTTAAGAATATTTAAGAATATTCAAGAATATTCAAGAATATTTAAGAATATTTAAGAATATTTAAGAATATTCAAGAATATTTAAGAATATTCAAGAATATTCAATATTCAAGAATATTTAATATTCAAGAATATTGAATAAAAAAAAAAAATGTATCAGGTTTCTGAATTTTTTAGATATGGATTGATTATTTGCATTGTTTGGATTCTTCCGACTACAGTTCTGGTCCTGGATATGACCTTAAACTATATCCAGTGGTGAGGACCCATCTTGCGGGCTTTGGGGAGTGTGGAGCCACCCTTTAATTACCATTGCTCTCAGGTCCACTCTGACCCGGAGTGGTAGTACCTGTTAGGGTTCCAACTATGGGTTAAATAGAAACCAACTTGAAAACAACAAATATATTCTATTAAAAATATTTTCTTCAAAATCTTTGGATTCGGCGTTAAATAACCCGAAAAGGGTTGATATGCCGTAAAACAAAAACAACCAACCAACCAACCGACTACAGTTCTCATCTGGAATATTTTTTCCACATTTTCGTCAATGTAACCTCCAACCTTCGACTCAGATATATCTTGTCGAACTTGGGAGCTTTTACCGTCGCAATCGGTAATCTTTCCGTAAAACTGGGAATCTTTCTGTCCCATTCAAGAATCTGCATCTGAAATTATGAATAGAACCGTTTAATTCATGGGGATAGAGTGGCCTGAGTAGAAGTAATTTGCAAGTGTACTTTTTTTGAGTGCTGGATTGAACCCAAAATTCAGTTGTAAAGTTACACTCTCCTGGTTCAACTCTCAATGCAGGCAACACAAAAAAAAAGAAAAAAAATTTGAAAATTGTTTCTATCCCGTCACGGCTGATGGAACACGTGCATGCTACCCCATGGAATAAATTAAAGGGTGGCGTTCAGTTTTCGAGTTTGCCAGAAAGAATCCAGAGTTTGACAGAAAGATTCTCAAGCTTGAAATTCCGCGCAGATTCCTGAAGAAGGTCGGAGGTTAAATCGGCCAAAACATTGTGAGAATCCAAATTATAAAAAATGCTTTTAGAAGAATGACTTACATGAACTTTGGCTGGGACTTGAGCTACGTGACGGTGTCTTCTTTGGAGTGCCAGGCGGGGAGGGAACGGGCGTTGGTCCATTTCCGTTGAATCGACTTTCACAGCCTACACAAAACAAGTTTTATATATAAAAAATCTAGAGAAAAAGAATCAGCTTTTCAAAAAAAAAAAAAATTTTTTTTTAACTAAATACGTGCAACACGGACAAGCATGCAATAAAAACTGTCAAAAAATAAAAGTAGAAAAGAACTTATAACTTGTTGTTCATGTTAAGGAAAAAACAAAAAATCCAATATACTAATTATATGGTTTGAAATATAAAATACCAAAATCGAATTCAAAATTAACAACAGACAATATTATTCATATCATTTGGATTCTTCAAACTACTATTCTCATCTTGAGTGTCATTTTTACAATGTTTCAGTCGATGTAACCCCTGACCTTCTTCTTGTTGAACTCTGGCATATTTCTGTCAAACTTGGGAATCGGGACAGAATTTTGTAATGGAACCCTTTTACTTCACGGGGTAGCATGCTCTCAGCCATAACTGGATAGAGGTCCTAAGTAATTTGTAATTATATTTTTTGGTCTCTCGCACTGAGGATTGAACGTTCAACCTAAAGGTCACTTTACAATTGATTTTTCCAAAGACGCTAACTACTGCGCCACAAAGACGGCTGGAGATTACATTGGTTAAAACGTTGTGAAAATGACACTCCAGATGAGAACAGTAATTTGAAGATTCCAAACGATATGAACAATAAATCCTCATCTCAACAAGTCAGGAATGTAATAGACAATATTATTATTTTATGATTTTTAAGAGACGTAGTATCTGTAATTTAGTAAAAACCTTAGAGAATCTGTAATAGAATAGGGATGTAAATGGATGGTAACATTTAATGCTGCTAAGTCTAAGCTGCTTTCCTTTAACATTTATTAGAAACCTTCTCAACGACCAGTTGCCATGACTAGTAATACTTCTTAGCTTAACATTCACAGGCAACACGAGTTGGAACAAATACATTGAGGACTTGCCAAGGCTGCTGCAAATCATTCGCATGAGAGCTTCCTTATGAGAAAAAATAAGTAGGTTTGAAAACACTTTTTAAAGATTGCCAGACATGAGCTATTGAACCTAATTTGCCCCTGTGCCTGAAAAAAATTTAAATGCGTTAGTATTCTTTTGCCTTTCATCTACCATCTATATCCAGCGTTCATGTGTCAGTCCGCCTAACAGGTGGAGCCCGCCTTGATGCACAGGTACTTTCTGCAGTAGGTGCACCAGAACCTTGTCTTCACCTTCTTTTGGAGGTTGTTTTTGTAAGATACTCCAGGGTGCTGTCTGTTGTATCCCAGGTGTTTCTCCATGCACACAGCACAGATGTGGTCAGATGAGGCTGAGCAGCGATTGGCCAGCTATTTTTAACTCCCCGACAACATAAAAACACGTGGTTGGAAAAATACCAGTTTAGCAGTAACTCGGTATATAGCATTTTTTGAAAATTACCGGTATATCAGTAATTCGATCTGGTAGGATTAAAGATTGTGTCAAGCTGGCCTAATGGTTATTGTACTTTACTCACTGTCTTTAGGTTTTGGTTTTAATTTCAGCCCCAGTACTTTTTTTTTTTCATTTACAAGAAGTGAATTGTTTAGAAAAAAAAACATACTCATACTCAATAGAGAATGGTTTCTTTAATAATAAATAATCTGCATGAATTAAAAGGTCATATTTAAGCTTATCTTACGACTAGGCAATGCCGGGTGGCCTGCTAGTCTATAATAAAGTAACATCGATTCCACCCCTTCACTTTCAGATATAATAGCTTAATAACAAGCATCCATCCTACAATACAATTACCCAAAGACTTCATGCGGGTTAGCAGAAATTTTGGATTTATTTCTTCTCAATTCAAGATGTTGAGGACATTGCAAAGGCTGCTGCAAAGAAAGTGGGTTCCCTCCACCATGCTAGAAAATTACTCACACCTTACATGAATCTCTACCACACCACCATTCACCCATGCATGGACTATTGCTGCCACATCTAGGCTAATGCATCTGCTACTAGTCTCTCCCTCTTAGGGTCCAAGAAAGAGTCTCCGATCTAATATATCCCACACTATCAACCAAGCTCCAACCCCTGACCCATCATCGCATCACTGTGCATGTTTTACAAGTACTTTATTGGAATGTGCGCTAACAAACGTATTGCACTAGTGACCCCTCTACGTACATACTCATCAAGCAGCAAAATCCCATCCCTTCATTCTAAACGTCCCCAGATACCGAAACGCCTTTTCTTCTAATAGTTCCCCCGTTTCCTACTTCCTGACAGTGCTAACATGCAGAAGTTTAAATGTAATGTGAACAGACATTATTTATTGTCTTACATAAACCCCTGTAGACCCAGTTTCAAATAGTAACTTCTTACGTCAAAATGGCAATAAACCTTGTTTGGGGGCAAAAAAAAAAAAAAAAGCCCAGAAGAAAGTCCAAAAAAAAGGCTGAACATGCAGGGTCCCCCTCCACGAGTGAAAAATTTACTTTCACCATGACTAATGTTTGCGCAAATTTTTTTTCAAAATCCAAGGTGTTATTGAGAAAAGTGCGACAAAATGAACGGATGGACGGGAGTGAATCACTACGTCCAATCCTTCCTTTGTTATTTATCGGGGGACCAAAAAACATTGTCATTTATGGGTTTCAGATCGTTGTCCACATCCCGATTGTTCTTATTAGAGTCAAGATTCCCAGAAAATCACTAAAAGATTTGCCAAAATTTTTCACGACAGAACAATATTTTATTCTTTCCCATGACGAAATATTCGCTTATCCACCTTAAATAGCAGCAGCAGTCTTTTTCTTCTTTTTTTTTCTCGCAACTGACAATAAATTAACAAGCGCACGAGACAACGTTCAAAAACCAAAGACTCCTGTTGAACAAAAAACATCCGTCTTTTTAAGCTGCCAGCTTAGACTTCTATCAGCGGCGAAATTTTTTATCGGAATGGATTTCAAGTTACAGTGCCAGTTCTTATTACGCCTCTTCACACCATTACGACAAATCAATAGAAGAAAAAAAAAAAAAGAGTAAATTAATATCACTTCTATTATATAAATCTTAGTCGTCTGCGTGTTTGTTTGTTTGTATGTCAACTAAAAACTTTTATCATCCACATCGAACAGGCACGAACCTGGTATCGTTAGAAAGAGCTCTCGGACACATAATATCGAAAAATTAGAAATCATCAATTATTTCATGTAGAAATGTTTAGTTTGGAGGGGGGAGGTCAGGTAAAAATGCTGGTTTCAACGCTGTTTCTTAATCACGCATGAGCGAACGGTCATTTCGTTGTTTCATTTTAAAAAGTTAAATTCGCGATGTCGTAACATCTTTATCATCATGGTCTGATCAATAACGTGTTCACTAACAAACTTAATTTTTGCAAGTTCGCACCCAGCATGCAGCATTTATTTTTGTTTTTTTAATAATGTTTTCTCTCTATCTTTTAAAATTCTCAAATTTCTTATGTGTACCCACCACACCTTTTTTTTTCTTTTAATAACATGATAAGATGGCACCCAAGTCCAGTTTTTCTTTTCTTTTATAACCAGGCAATGCTGAGTGCCCCTCGCTCACTAATTTTTAAGAAAGGAGATAAAGGTGCATGAGGGAACTACTGAAGAATAAATCTTTTTTCCATCACAGGGAAAATTCTTGCTAAAAGCTTGCTTGAGTGCCTCCTCATCTTGTCGGAGGACATTGTTCCGGAAAGCCAGTGTGGATTCAGACCGAACAGGGGCACCATTGATATGATCTTCTGCACAAGACAGGTCCAGGATAAATGAAAAAAATGCCAACAGGCTCTTGGCATGATATTCTATGATCCAGAAAAATTATTTGACTCCACCTCAAAGACAGTCATGTGGCAAGTGCTTGAACGCTTTGGTTGTCGAATAAAATTCATCTCACTTATCCAAGGCCTTCATATCAGAATGATGGGTCGAGTACAACATCAAACTGGCCTATCAGATCTTTTTCTCATCACAGGTGGCCTAAAGCAAGGTTGTGTGCTTGCTCCAACACCTTTTCTCTATCTGATGGAAATGCTTTATGAGGAATTTAAAAAAAAAGCTCCAGAATAGCACTATAGATGTTTAAAAAGAGTAAAAGCAACATTCAATGTGCAAACAAACATGCCATATCATCCTGTTATGCCTTTCTACACAATTACTAATTAAACAAATATAAAAAAAAATCAAAATAAAATACTACAACTGAAACATTATGAAAATGGCCACAACAAAGACGATTAAAACCATCCAAACAGCATAATGTTGAATAATGAGAGACAAGCAATACTGAAACAAGCAAAAATATATCCAGTAATCCAGATACTCAGTAAGAAAACTCCCAAGTAATGACAGACGACCAGAGAGAGCAAATGAATTAGGAAAAACGACACTGCGATATATTATGGAAATATAAAATATTTTCAATAGCAGATTTTAGATTTGCAATAAGATATTAACCAGGTAAAATATTTGTAACAATAAAATAGTTATTATAATAATAAAGGATTGGAATTTAGTTCAGCAAAACAACAATACTTACAGTTAGCAAAAAATTGACCTGTTTATGTAAAGTGCATGACAAACAAAGAAATAGGTTTTGATATATACACGTAAAAACAAGTTGGGAGTTCAGTTTGACCCACTGAAGATATTAGATCTGAAGAAATTTGTCTCTTGCAGTCCAGAAGCTTGAAGAAACACATTTATAGCAAGATGTAGAAACCAAAAGAGAAATGCTTGCAAACTCCAAGGGAAGCGTGAAAATAAAGTTATATGTAAAAATATAACCTGTTGTCTGGGGTTTCCTTTGGAGGAAATTATCTACATTCACAGCATTTTATAAGTCAAGTCTGGAGAAAAGGAACAGTAGACGAAGGTATGTCTCCCTTTGTGCCAAAGAACTGTCTCTTGTATGTTCATTGTTATGTTTGGTGAACTGTAGTTAAATGTGTAACAAACAAACACGCAGACACAAGATGAACATGTATGTATTTTATACATACATGTCAAGAGATATAGTCGTTGTTTGTTTACAACAATACTTACAGTTAGCAAAAAACTGACCTGTTTATGTTTTGTGCATGACAAACAAAGAAATAGGTTTTGATATATACATGTAAAGTTGGGAGTTCAGTTTGACCCACTGAAGATACATAGTCGTTGTTTCTTTACATGGTTAATGAACACTGTATATACACACAAAAAATGACGGTGGCATATTGCACCAGACAATACTGGTGCAATGTACAGTCATGCCACACATTTAAAGTATGGAAACTTATTGGAGATACCTTGTATTCAAATGCCTGTCATATGACATCGCTGGCAAATATGCACTCTGAAATTTTCTGTGGCACCAAAGCTTGCTAATTTTAATAGCATCTCACCCTTAACATTTCAACTTTTGAGTTTAAAAATAGGAGGCATTACTCTTGAAACGACCGTTGTATAAGTCTCTTCATGCCCAGAAATATTCTGATTAAATAATAAAAATAATAATTTAATTATATAAATCATTCGTAGACACCTCCAGGTCTTATATATAGATATATGTTATATATATATATATATATATATATATATATATATATATATATATATATATATATATATATGATGGCAGCAAACTCGTTCTCAAGTATTGTCATTACTTAATACATTTCTGGCTCAAATGAGGCAGACATGAGCGCCACCAGCAGCACATGCCAGACGGTCACTTCTATGAACCTTCTACAGTCCTGCACATCTGCTGATAATCAGGGTCCAGGCTGTGGTGCACCGAACATCTGCCGGTTCAGACTATGGATGTTCCAGAGCTTTTATTTCCTTTGACGCCCATATCCACATCAGTCCTCATTGAGTGTCCATTTGCCGTTTTCGGCTCCAGCCAGCCTTTTTATTATCGAGATACACACTGATGGTAAAATGTGTATTTCATTACATATCAAGTAATGCATTACATATTAAGTAATGCCTGTGCTTGAAGCTTTTATAATGAGCAACTGCCACATTGAACCAAAAATAAGGCAACATCATTGAATGCAGCAGTCGCTGCAGGTTTTATATCAGGGTTTTCCTTCTCCTAGAGATGTTGCCTTGACCACGGCTTACAGAGCCCTCTCCAGCCATCATATATATATATATACACGCGTTTTGTTGAAAACAATGAACCGTTCATTCTTTCGTTCCACCATAAACGAGCATTTCTGTAAAGTCTGAGGAGGCTACAAGGCAGTCAAAAAACGGTTGCGTAGCTGAAACAATGTAACTAAACAGAAAAGCGGTAACAAAAAACAAAACGCATATTTGCTCTACAACAGTATTGAGCACTTTCTTCAGGTTTTTATTAATTACCATTTCTACTATATATATATATATATATACATACATACATACACACAGACAAGATGAACAATTATGTATATATGTGTTATGCATAGACTTATGCTACATTTATGATTCATATTATACAACAGACTGGTGCTGTGTATTGAGAGGGAACCCACCCGGCAGACATGGTCTCAGATAGTAGCCCCCTATGTCAAAATGGCAAGAAGTACAAAAAAAGAAAAAGAAAAATCAAATTGACCGAAAATGCATAACTAACAAAGAAATGATATATACACGTAAACATGTGCATATATCAATAACCAGAATAGAACATTCAATGTGCAAACAAGCAAGCAATATCTTGCTATTCCTCTCCACACTGTTATCAATTAAATAAATAAATAAAAAATCAAAGTACTACAGCTGAAACAGTGTGAAAGATTTTAAATCATCCAAACCATATAATGTCCAATAATGAGAGGAATGTATATATATATATATATATATATATATATATATATATATATATATATATATATAGAGAGAGAGAGAGAGAGAGATTTGTTGTTGTTTTTTTAAACGATAAATACTGTTAAATAGTAGCTCTGCCTCAAAGCTCATTTTTATTTACTAGAAAGTCGCCCATAATTTATTTGGACGTATATAACATTTTACTTATTTTTATTATTATCATATCTGTATTTTTATCATTATATCAGTAGATTGCTGTTTTAAAAATAATAATAAAAATAAATATATATATATATATACACACACACACTGTCCACAATTGTAAATGTCAGCTGAATTAAAGGAATAAATTATAAGATTGTCAACATCATGAATTTTAGAATATATTTTTTGTCATTTATTCACTATAATATATATACACACACACACACGGCTATGAAACAATAATGCTGACATTAATAATTGTAATTTGGCTGTTAAATGTCCCTGCTCTCTCACTATTTTTATGACAAGTATTTGACTGAGCTCCAATCTAAGGTCGTCCCTCACCAATCCTTCACAAAAAACACTTGTCTAGCACAAAACCACTATCAATAAATTACCCCACTCTCTATCATTGCCTTAACCTAAACATGGATTCCATCAACAAAGCTTCTTTCCTAGAACTGCCTGCCTGTGTAACTTTGGTCTGCTTTCCAAGTGACTACAATATCATTATCTTAAAATCCAACGTAAACAAGTTCTTGTCTAGCCGTCCTTGTAAATGATCAAATGATACTAAATTACTTCTATAAACGATTATTACGCAACTGCCCCAATGACTACATAAACCCTTATCCTCAAGTGGCCTCTGGGCCTTGATATGTGGTGATCCCTCTGTAAAAAAAAAAAAAAATTGAATTTTTATCCTTCAACTAATTACCATAAATGATGACTAGTGTGTCACATATTGAGGATCCTACGTTAGTAGCAATTAAGTTATCTAGTTTGAATTTTGACATGGGTCACATTTAGTACATGTCAAGATGACCTTAATCTGCAAAGAGAATCATATTCAGAAACGGGTCACATAAGTTTAAGATGGGGCAGCAGATCAAATGATAGATAAAATAGGAATTGGACAATATGCGGATATGACAAATGACATCACATTTTCGAGCGGAGAGAAGACTAAGGTTTTCAATCTCAAACAACAAAACGAAACAGCGATCAAGAAAACAATTATATAACAAATAAATGCTACCAAAGGCAAGATAAGTTACTCTTCTACCGTTCTGGATAAGTTTTGAGTGTTTAAACTTATTTTAAAGAGTTTAATCAGTTCAAAAAACAAGTGTCCAGTGTTATGTGAGAATAAAAAAAAAAATGGCTGACATGAGAGGATCACATCTTTGGAGTCTTGATAAGCGCTCAAAAATCGAAAATTAAACAAAATACTGGTAGAAACCCACTCAATAAATGTCAGGAAGCTATGCAGATGAGACACCGCCAATAATGCAGAATAATCTAAGTAAATAATTCGCTACAATAACATTAGTGTCTCTCTCTCTCTCCCCTAATGTAATAATAATGTCGTTCATCAAATTCCATCTGTGTTTGTTTACAATATCATGTCAGCTGATTGGGAAAAAAAAAGTTCAAAGCATTATTTCTCAATTATTTTTAGTCCGTGAACCCTTTTTTTCATCATAAACGGGAATTATACCCCCACCCCTTTAAAAAAAAAGTCTGACTCAAAATATGCATATACTGACTGGATGTTTGATGTTGCCCGATCGTACTCTATGCTTAAACATGATATTTTAATTTATGCAGATTGCATATGTATTATTATAGAATCAATCTTGTATTGAATATTATATTTTACGAGGAATAATTTGCAAAAATAAAAAAATAAATAATAATGATGAGGACGTCGTTTATCAAATTCTGTCTGGGTTTGTTTACAATATTACGTCAGCTGATTTTTGGGCCTGATGATGAATGCCCTGGAAAAGTCACTTCTGATTAATGTTTAGTTTAAAATATGCAAACGAACAAATGATTTGCAGCGATTTTAAATGGTACCTCTACTTTTATCGTAAATTGAACTCATTAATAAGAAATAATTAAAATAAAATGGCGAGATACACTTGTGCTTGAATAGGGGATCGTTCAATCTGTAGTCTGATGTTCTACCACTAAGCTATATCTCCACAAATTGCTTAAAAAATAATTTCTTTCAATTTATGCGATTTTTGGAATATAAATCTGTCACGGGTATGTACTTCATACAGATTTTTTAGTTTTTGCGTTTTAAAATAGGGATGAATCTGGACAAGAACTAATTTTTTTGTCTGTAAGATTATTTCTAAAAATTTTAACAAAATTTCAAAATAAAATTAATCAGACATTGTTAAATAAACAGAATCATTTTAAAAAAAGGGACACAAACAATTGAAGAAACTTTTTCTCATCTAAAAAAATGATTTTTAAAAATTGAACAGAAAACAAAATCATTCAGAAAAAACAATTTTTTGTCTGTAAAATAACAAACAAAATTTTAAATAATTAAAACAATTTTAAAAATCAAAAAAAATTTTTAAATAATTAAAACAATTTTAAATAATTAAAACCAAATTTTAAATAATTAAAACAATTTTAAAAATCAAAAATTTTTTTAAATAATTAAAACAATTTTAAATAATTAAAACCAAATTTTAAATAATTAAAACAATTTTAAAAATCAAAAACAATTTTAAATAATGAAAACAATTTTAAATAATGAAAACAATTTTAAATAATGAAAACAATTTTAGAAATCAA
>NC_136515.1:5481059-5538559 GCF_053919585.1 Euprymna scolopes | reverse complement strand
CGACACTGAGTCCAGTGGCAAGGAAAAGTCCAGGACAACTGGAAACCAATGCCAAGATAAGCAGAGAGCGCATACAACACATGAAAGTTCCAAATTGTCACCCATTTAGTACTGACCAGGTTCAACGTTGCTTAACTTTGGTGATCCAGCAGGAACCGGTGTGTCAACATGATTATGATGACTGAATTTATGCAATCATAACCTGGAAGATTCATCTCTTTGTTGCAGATATTGACGGTGTGAGTCACTTTAAGAAAGCATCCTGTCTTGGATGCATGTCAGAAGCAAAGACGTCACTGAATTCCTGGCAAAGGTGCATTGAGAATGCCGGCGACTATGTAGAAAAATAAATTCTGGAGCACAAATGGTCGCTGTTTTTCATGGTACCAATCCTGCCTTTATAGCTCTTCAACTTTTCGAGAATTTTTTTTTTTTTTTTTTAATAGAAGAGTTTACTTTTGGAAAGACTTTTGTATTACTAAATCTATATAAATAAGACAGATGTATGTATGTGTGTGTTGTGTGTAAATATTTAACCGATAAACTCTTAAACTACTGGTCACATAACACTGAAAATAAAAGGAACTAGTAATCACACACCAAGAATGATTTATAAGGAGTAAAATCTTATCAACGCATACAGAAATATGTTGGGAAGCTGAAACGCAACCTGTTGATTTCAACATATTTCTATTAGTTTTATGCATGCGCAAATTCACCCTGGTGCACCACAATGGGTCCCCAACTAGAGCAGGCAATCAATCGAGTTGATTGACAATTAATGATTTCACCAATTTTGATGACAATAAAAAATATGGGAGTGTAAAACATTCACTGATCATCATTCAATCCCGGACAACGTTGGATTAGTCTCAAATATAAATGCAAAAAAAAAACTAACACAGAAAAAAACAGGGAACAGCACATAAATAAGCAGTGTGCGAAAAATAAATAAAGCAAAGGTGGAAGCTTGTATTTTATCTCTAAATATACAAAAAAGGTAATTTTTTTATATATATAATTATAGTTACAGAATTCCTAAACTAATTAACCAATCATTCTCGATTTTTTTAGATGAGGATTGATAATTCATATTATTCAGACTACTGTTCTCATCTTAAGTATTATTTTCACAACGTTTCGGTCGATATAACCTCCGATATTCTTTTGTGAATCATGTCTAACTCTGGAATCTCTCAGAGTCTTTCCCCGAATTCAAAAGAACACATGTCTGAACTTCAATCTATGGTCCTCCCTTGCCAAACTTTTGCAAAATATACTCGACTATCTACAACCTCCATCAACAATTTCCCCCCCCTCTCTATCTGTGGCTAAATCTAAATGCAGATTCCATGAATAAAGCTTCTTTGCCAGAACTGCCCGCCTGTGGCACACTACATCCAATCTATTACTTAGCGAAAAACACATATACACCTGCCTTATATTTACTAATGGATGTATCTAATGTAATCAGGGCCTATAGGTATTATAGCAATTAACAGATGGTTTCAGCCCCATCTTACTTGGCCTAGGAGTTGAATCTCCTGGGACTAGCTACACCAGTGGGGCACTGAGATTCAGTTTAAATGACAGCGTTACAATAACACAAGATGAAAACAGATGAAGATGAATAATGCGAAACATATCTATATCTATAAAAGTGAAAGTGCCTGTGCGTGTACATTTCCCTACGCAATAACTCTGTCGATTTGAAGCCTACAGACTCGAAATTTGATATACAGGGTACTGAGATTTGGGGAAATCTTTGTAATCCAGTTTTCGGCCAGAAATTTGGCGATTAAGGGGTCAAAGTTCAACGATTTGACCTTTGAGAACTCTACCAAATTCCTCCGACAATTTTGGGTCTAATGACTTGAAATTTCAGACATACGTTCCTTGGACATGGATCTAACTTAATAACTTGATTTGAGCCCAAATCAATAAATTTTAAGGGGTCATAATAGGGGTCAAAGTTAAAAATATTTACAGCTTTTTTGTTTTGTTTGAGGGATGCAACATCTCGTCGATGGGACAGAGGCTTTGTTTGTTCATATATCAAGAACATCACCAACAAGACCTCTTACAACACCAAAGCCAATCTGATTGCCACTATCCGTCAAATATTTTATAAGCTCCCATCTGTGCTTGTGGAAAAGGTATGCTCTCAGTATCGGACTCATATCAAGGCGGTGATTGAGGCTGAAAGCGGCTACATTCAATAGATGTCAGCTCTATTACATAATCAAATTATCTGAATGGAGCTTTTCAATAAAAGTTTAAAAATAAAGTTGTAGTGTTGTTTTCTTTAAGGTAAAAAATTTTATCATTCCGTCTTGTAAAGACTCAACATTTGTGGTAAAATATAGCGCGTCATATAAGTCGAGAAAGAGGGAAGTATAAGATCAAATATTAAAATGTTATGAAAATAGTCGACGCAATGTTTTATTTACTGACAAGCAAGATCACCCAGTGATACCTGGGATCAGGATAACAAAGTAGAAATATTTTTTAATGAGATTATGTAAAAGAAAATATTTGAAAAACTGAAATGAAAGAAAAAGAAAAGAACAAATAATAAAAAGAAAAAAGTTTTAAAAATAGAAACAAAAAAAAGAAAAGACCGGAAAAAAAAAAAAAAGAAAAGACCGGAAAAAAAAAAAAAAAAGAAAAGACCGGGGGAAAAAAAAAGAAAAGACCGGGGAAAAAAAAAGAAAAGACCGGGGGGGGAAAAAAAAAGAAAAGACCGGGGAAAAAAAAAGAAAAGACCGGGGGGGGAAAAAAAAAGAAAAGACCGGGGGGGGAAAAAAAAAAAAAAGACTGGGAAAAAATGAAAAAAAAGAAAATGGAAAAAAGACAAAGAAAAGGAAAAAAAAGAAAATGAAAGAGAAAATAGGAAAAAAGGAATAAAGAAATAGAAACGAAAGAAAAAAAACCGAAAAAGAGAAAAATGAAAAAAAAAAGAAACCAAACGAACTTTCAAGGTTGTGCTTTAAACAACTACGATTAAAAACTGGAAAAAGTTATTTTACCCTTCCCACTTAATATACTAATTTAAGTGTATCTTATGTAGTTTCTGAATTATGCGAACACATATACACACACACAGAATTACGATTTTCCAGCATGTATTTTAAATTAAAGTTATATAAAAAAGCAAATCTACTTTAAGAAGATAAAATTAATAACGTTTTTAACTTCTTTATGGACAGTTAGTGAAATCTGAAGGATAAGGGAGACAACTCTATTGATAATCATATTCTACATGGTGTTAAATAGGATTTCTGAAAATACATTTATGTGCATAAAAATTTGAACAGATTTTTAACCATGTAGCAAACAAAAATTTTAAACATGTAGCAAACAAAAAAATTAAAAAGCTGCCAATGTAAGATGATAAAAAAATTAAAAAAAAAACATTTTTAAGTTTCAAAATTAAAAAAATAAAAAATTTCAAGTTTCAAAATTAATTGAAAAAAAAAAAAAAAAAAAAAAAAAAAAGAGACAAATTAAAACAGGTTTTAAAAACTACAAAAATGGAAAATAATTCCCCCCTCCATACACACCAAAAAATACATATTGAAAATTTTTATAAAACAAAAAATAATCCCTCCCACACACATATAAAAATATATACAAATTGAAAATTTTTATACAACAAAAAATAGTAAAATGCAAGCAAGATAGCAACCGAAAGGCGACGATATTTAAGACAATAAAAAAATATATACAAAATGTTTGGAAAATTGACATAACTTGGGGATTATGTTCTATACGTGTAAGTAATAAAAAAAAAATACCCACAAACCAAGATCTGTAAATACTTGGATTTTTATTCTCAGGCCCCAATTCAGTGCAGTTCTTGGAGGCAGAGGCGTAGCTGGGAGGAGGGAGGTGGGGTGAGGGTTTGGGGGAATGGGGACCAGTCCAGGCAGCATGTGCCAAAGGGCAGAATTTATTTATATATATATGTACCTCTAAGAGGAAACGTCAGAATGATTAATTAAAAACTAAGAAACGAATGAGGAAAGAAGGGAATTTGGTTTCAGTTGGAAGACCAGTGAGGAAAAAAAAAAAAAAAAAAAAAAATCTCACTGTTCAGGTGGTTTTAAATCAATAAATATCTCCAACTGATGTTTCAAAATTTTTTGTCTACATAGGCTAGGTAGACAACAGATTTTGAAACATCAGTTGGAGATATTTATTGATTTAAAACCACCTGAACAGTGAGATTTTTTTTTTTTTTTTTTTTTTTTCCTCACTGGTCTTCCAACTGAAACCAAATTCCCTTCTTTCCTCATTCGTTTCTTAGTTTTTAATTTATCATTCTGACGTTTCCTCTTAGAGGGTCAGACGATAAGACCTTAAGGAAATTTTAATAATTTCACCTGCCCGTTTTTTTTTTGTTTTTGTTTTTTGGTATTTAAATTAAATTATGTTTCCTCTGAAATTTCTCCTTCCATTTTGCTGTACCAAAAAATTTACTTTATATATATATATATATATATATATATATATATATATATACGTACTGCAATAAGATGAACGTTTGGGACTAATAACAGTAGTTTAGAATTAGGTCTTCGATTGGTAATTCCACAAAAATAAATATTTTGATGACTTTCTGGAATTTTGAAGGTTAACAGATTATTAACAGGGGTGGGCAAATATTACGACCACCCCAGGGTAGCAAAAATAGTTGCTACGCTACTTCTAGGAGGTCCACCCTCTCAGGTTTGTCTTCTCTCTTTTAGAAGGGATTTATTTATTGCTAATCGCCTGAGGCAAACGGGGAATGCTGACAGGTCTACACAGTCATGTTTTTTGCAGGTTAGAGTGCCCCGCCTAAGGGGCGCTGACTTCTCAATCCCATTTTTCGACTCTGGCGTCACAGTTCCTGCAGTAGGATAGAACTAAATACCTTTTTTATCGTAAACATCAAACACATACAATGTGTGCTATAGTGTATCGCTGTTCGTACATATCATGTTTGTACATATCAGATAAGCATTATCCCAGTAACAGGATCACGGCTAAAATAAGCCTGGGTCTTATGTTTTTTCTTTTTCTTTTTATACAAAGGAGTCACCACTCAAGGCCCGGAGGCCACTCGAGGATAAGGGTTAAGGAGTGTACTGTAGTCAATGGGACAATATTATAGTAATCGTTAGTAGTGAACATTTGGTAAATTGGATTACTTAAGGGTCCGGCTCATCAAGAACTTGTTTACATTAGACTTGAAGACGACCATATTGTAGTCAGCTGGAAAGCAGGAAAACAGAAGAGAATTCTACAGGCGTGCAATTTTAAGAAAGAAACTTTGTTCATGGAATCTACATTTAGGTTTAGGCACAGATAAAGAGTGGAGGAAATTATTGATAGCGGTTTCAGCTAGACAAGTGTTTTTCGTAAAAGTTTGGCGAGATGGGGGATTATAGATTGAAGCTCAGACGAGCACTTGCCATGAAAATAATGATAAAGCAGAGACAGGCTCGTAACGTCTCTTCTGTGGGGAAGAGGTTGCAGGGAAGAGAAAAGGGCATCCCCCCACTAGATTATGAATCTATTTTGAAATCTGTTAAGGCAGGATAAGGTGTGTCTAAAAAGAAGCTTTGTTCATGACATCTTGGTTTAGGTTTAGGCACAGATAAAGAGTCAGGGAAATTATTGATAGTGGTTTACCTTATTTTTCAATGACAGAAGGACTTTTCATTTTTTGTTATGTCAAATGATTAGATACGAGCAGCATTTGAGTGTGGGAAATTATTGATAGTGGTTTCAGCTAGACGAGCGTTTTTCATTGTGTTACATTAAAAAAAAAAAAAAAAAAAAAAAGGAAAAAGATATTAAAAATATAAAAGCCGTGTTAATGTTGGCCCTTCATGTTTTGAAGGGCAGAATAAAGAAAACTAAACACACGTAAACAAATTTGATCGGCACAAACCGAAGACTATGCAGAGGAGGAAATATATTATAATGGAAATATGACTAGAATTACAGAAACAACCTCCCCCCTCCCTTAAAACAAAAAGGTTGTTTTACACGTATAGAACATAATCTTGAAGTTTTCTCATCTACTTTTCAAACACTTTCAAAACATAACATGTATGTGCGTGTGTACAAAAAAAAATGCAGACAATAAATTTAAGATAAAGAACAAATATAAAAAGCACAACAAAAATGTTTTGGATCAGTCTACCTCAGGGGCATTTTTTTTTTATTTATTTTATTTTTTTTTTAAATAAAAACGTATAAAAAATATTTGGATTTAAAAAATTCTTTAACATTTTAAAAATAAATTTAAAAAATAAAAAATAAATTGAATAGATGGATATTTTTAAATAAATAAAAAACCATGTGACAATTTAAGAAATTAATAAAGATAAAAACAAATTTAAATAAGTAAATAAAAGTTAGGAATTTAAAAATCATTAAAAAATGAACTAATTAAAAAAATTAAACGAGTAAATAAAAGTTAGGAATTTAAAAATCATTAAAAAATGAACTAATTAAAAAATTTAAATAAGTAAATAAAAGTTAGGAATTTAAAAATCATTAAAAAATGAACTAATTAAAAAATTTAAATGAGTAAATAAAAGTCATGAATTTAAAAATCATTAAAAAATGAACTAATTAAAAAAATTAAATGAGTAAATAAAAGTTAGGAATTTAAAAATCATTAAAAAATGAACTAATTAAAAAAATTAAATGAGTAAATAAAAGTCAGGAATTTAAAAATCATTAAAAAATGAACTAATTAAAAAAATTTAAATGAGTAAATAAAAGTCATGAATTTAAAAATCATTAAAAAATGAACTAATTAAAAAATTTAAATGAGTAAATAAAAGTTAGGAATTTAAAAATCATTAAAAAATGAACTAATCAAAAAAAATTTAAATGAGGAAATAAAAGTTAGGAATTTAAAAATCATTAAAAAATGAACTAATTAAAAAAATTTAAATGAGTAAATAAAAGTCAGGAATTTAAAAATCATTAAAAAATGAACTAATTAAAAAAATTTAAATGAGTAAATAAAAGTCAGGAATTTAAAAATCATTAAAAAAATGAACTAATTAAAAAAAATTAAATGAGTAAATAAAAGTTAGGAATTTAAAAATCATTAAAAAATGAACTAATTAAAAAATTTAAATGAGTAAATAAAAGTCAGGAATTTAAAAATCATTAAAAAAATGAACTAATTAAAAAAATAAAATAAGTAAATAAAAGTTAGGAATTTAAAAATCATTAAAAAATGAACTAATTAAAAAAATTTAAATGAGTAAATAAAAGTCATGAATTTAAAAATCATTAAAAAATGAACTAATTAAAAAAATAAAATGAGTAAATAAAAGTTAGGAATTTAAAAATCATTAAAAAATGAACTAATTAAAAAAATTAAATGAGTAAATAAAAGTTAGGAATTTAAAAATCATTAAAAAATGCACTAATTACAAAAAATTAAATGAGTAAATAAAAGTCAGGAATTTAAAAATCATTAAAAAATGAACTAATTAAAAAAATAAAATGAGTAAATAAAAGTTAGGAATTTAAAAATCATTAAAAAATGAACTAATTAAAAAAATTAAATGAGTAAATAAAAGTCAGGAATTTAAAAATCATTAAAAAATGAACTAATTAAAAAAATTGAATGAGTAAATAAAAGTTAGGAATTTAAAAATCATTAAAAAATGAACTAATTACAAAAATTTAAATGAGTAAATAAAAGTCAGGAATTCAAAAATCATTAAAAAATGAACTAATTAAAAAAATTAAATGAGTAAATAAAAGTCATGAATTTAAAAATCATTAAAAAATGAACTAATTAAAAAAATAAAATGAGTAAATAAAAGTTAGGAATTTAAAAATCATTAAAAAATGAACTAATTAAAAAAATAAAATGAGTAAATAAAAGTTAGGAATTTAAAAATCATTAAAAAATGAACTAATTAAAAAATTTAAATGAGTAAATAAAAGTTAGGAATTAAAAAATCATTAAAAAATGAACTAATTAAAAAATTTAAATGAGTAAATAAAAGTTAGGAATTTAAAAATCATTAAAAAATGAACTAATTAAAAAAAATTAAATGAGTAAATAAAAGTCATGAATTTAAAAATCATTAAAAAAATGAACTAATTAAAAAAATAAAATGAGTAAATAAAAGTTAGGAATTTAAAAATCATTAAAAAATGAACTAATTAAAAAAATTTAATGAGTAAATAAAAGCCAGGAATTTAAAAATCATTAAAAAATGAACTAATTAAAAAAATTAAATGAGTAAATAAAAGTTAGGAATTTAAAAATCATTAAAAAATGAACTAATTGAAAAAATTAAACGAGTAAATAAAAGTTAGGAATTTAAAAATCATTAAAAAATGAACTAATTAAAAAATTTAAATGAGTAAATAAAAGTCAGGAATTAAAAAATCATTAAAAAAATGAACTAATTAAAAAAATTAAATGAGTAAATAAAAGTTAGGAATTTAAAAATCATTAAAAAATGAACTAATTAAAAAAATTAAATGAGTATATAAAAGTTAGGAATTTAAAAATCATTAAAAAATGAACTAATTAAAAAAATTAAATGTGTAAATAAAAGTTAGGAATTTAAAAATCATTAAAAAATGAACTAATTAAAAAAATTAAATGAGTAAATAAAAGTTAGGAATTTAAAAATCATTACAAAATGAACTAATTAAAAAAATTAAATGAGTAAATAAAAGTCAGGAATTTAAAAATCATTAAAAAAATGAACTAATTAAAAAAAATTAAATGAGTAAATAAAAGTTAGGAATTTAAAAATCATTAAAAAATGAACTAATTAAAAAAATTTAAATGAGTAAATAAAAGTTAGGAATTTAAAAATCATTAAAAAATGAACTAATTAAAAAAATTAAATGAGTAAATAAAAGTCAGGAATTAAAAAATCATTAAAAAATGAACTAATTAAAAAAATTAAATGAGTAAATAAAAGTCATGAATTTAAAAATCATTAAAAAATGAACTAATTAAAAAAATTAAATGAGTAAATAAAAGTTAGGAATTTAAAAATCATTAAAAAATGAACTAATTAAAAAATTTAAATGAGTAAATAAAAGTCAGGAATTAAAAAATCATTAAAAAAATGAACTAATTAAAAAAATTAAATGAGTAAATAAAAGTTAGGAATTTAAAAATCATTAAAAAATGAACTAATTAAAAAATTTAAATGAGTAAATAAAAGTCAGGAATTTAAAAATCATTAAAAAAATGAACTAATTAAAAAAATTTAAATGAGTAAATAAAAGTTAGGAATTTAAAAATCATTAAAAAATGAACTAATTAAAAAAATTTAAATGAGTAAATAAAAAATCATGAATTTAAAAATTCATTAAAAAATTTTAAATGGAACTTTTTTAAAATAAAAAATTATTTTTCTAATAAACAAAAAAAAAATCAATAAATAAAATAAGTCTAAATTAAAAACGTACAAAGAACTTTTTATGCATTTCTCATATCTACGTGACTTACATTTTTTTTTTTACTATTTTATTATTGAAATAAAAGTAAAAAAATCGTGTGAAATAAACAAAATTTTAAACATCCTATTAAAAAAAAAATGTAATTACAAAATTAAATCCACCATAATGCATTCCGATTTCTTCATAAAAAAAGTTGCTCATTTTAATTTTTAGTTAAAAAGGGAGATTCATTACTTTATGACTTTAAAAATGTAAATGAATTTGAAACTATTTACACTGCCGAATCTGGCTTTAAACTTTTAAGTAAAAGCATTGAGGTTCTGGAAAATTTCTACATCGAATTTTTTTTTTAAATAAGAATTTAAATAACATTTCAAGATTAACAATGTTGAAATTAATAAACTGTTAGAAATGATCTCCCTTGGACCGTATATAATACGGTTATGAGTTATCCCTTGATTTGAAGATGACCAAATACAGTTATTATGTATGTGTGTGTATATATATATATATATATATATATATATATATATATATATATATAACAGCTTTATATATATATAATTTAATTATTTGGGGCAGTGATTACATATAAATAAATAAAGTTCACATTCAGAAAGCTCAATAGTACTATACTAGAGCTACAAATATTTTCCTTTCAAGATACCACATTAATAAAGATAGATACACTCATTTTTGAAAAGGTTTTTTCTTTTATGTCAGTTGGAAAGCAGGAAAATGGAACAGAGTTCCACAGGCGCGCAGTTCTAAGAAAGAAGCTTTGTTCATAGAATCTACATTTAGGTTTAGGCATAGATAAAGAGTGAGGGAAATTATTGATAGTGGTTTACCTTATTTTTCAATGACAGAAGGACTTTTCATTTTTCGTTATGTCAAATGATTACAAGCAGCATTTTTCTGTTTAGTCCGCAGTTGAATAATGATACTTGACTTTTTCATTTTAAACTTAAATTCAAACCATTATCATCGCACAAGCACTAAGGTCAGGCACATCAAATCAACTGTGGATTCTTTGATATGACAGGGGAATCTTCGAAATGATTCTGTTTAGAGCACAATTGCAAGCAGTAGCAAAATGTAGTAAGCAAAAATCAGGAACAAAAATAGAAAATAGTCAGTTTAACCCTGCACTGCCCACCTCTAGAAGAGAGGGATTTCCTGGCTGTAATGACCGTAGAGAAAGAAAAAGAAGGAGACAGAAAAAAAAAAAAAGGCAGAAGAAAACTCGTTTCTCGCAGATTCATGGTTCGTCACAAAGAACAATCCAATCGCCAGAACCACCTACACATAATCTGCAAAACACTGCCTGACTGCTTCCCAGCGTCCTGCCTTTATAACGGCTGGGAATGATGTATTTGCATAATCGCGCAAGAGCACACCTGATTCTGCGAGAATTGCATGAGGTCAATGCCATAATAAAAACCCATGGACGCCATCTTGGAACTCTCTTCCGCTCGGCCTGCAACACAACAGATGCATCCGAGGTAAGCTCCTTATTTCCCCCCATTTTGGTTATTGCTACACAAGCCATTATATATAAAAATAATTTTATGAAAGATTCTCTACAGTGCAATGTAGACTTCAATATATTATGGATGAAGTCACTCTGAATCATCTTGGTGCACAATGATGGGCCCCTATTGAAGCAGGCAATCAATCGATTTCATTGAAAAATGGTCGATTTCATCGATTTCGATGACAATAAAAATATGGAAGTATGAAACATTTATTGATCATCATTCAATCCCAGGCAACCTTCGGTCACCCTGCTAGTTTATTTCAAAACAATGTATGTTTTATTTGATTCTTGACTTTAATAATTCACCAACAAACAATTAGTTATAGTTTTATAACTAATGAGAGGTTTTCTTTAATGGTTGTTAAGAGATTGTTTTTGATCCCAATTATTGGATGTAAAAA
This sequence comes from Euprymna scolopes, assembly GCF_053919585.1. NCBI lineage: Eukaryota > Metazoa > Mollusca > Cephalopoda > Sepiida > Sepiolidae > Euprymna > Euprymna scolopes. The sequence goes on along the minus strand of NC_136515.1, from coordinate 5,527,162 downwards.
ATTGCTTGCAAAATTTTCAATTTTTTAATATGCGAAAAAATTTTTTTTGCTAAAAAAGTTTCATTTTTTTTTTTTATTACAACAGTTAAAATTCTTTTTAAAAAAAAAAAAAAAAAAAAAAAAAAGACAAATTATCAGATTTTAAAAGGTGAGAAAGTACTTCATTCTAAATATCTACTGGAGAGAACCTAAACGCCTATTAGACACTATTCCCGAGCGCCTCAGGTCTCTTTGTACAGGGGTTTGACAGTACAATAGCATTCAAAGCCAAAATAAGATTCTCTTAGTATGTTTACCCCACACTGGCTTATTTGAACATTGTTTTGCCTTTTCCAAGCAATATGGTTTCCACCAGACTAGATGAATTCTTGTTGTGAAATACGGGAAGATTAAGATATTCCTAAAAAGTTAACTGGTCAATCAGTGAGAGGAATATTATGAGGTAAATGCGAATTTAATGAAATATTCAAATTTCTGTTATCTCATTAAACGATCAAGTGTTAGCCCCGAAAAGGGCCCCTTGATCTCTGAAAACTTTGAAGTAAAATGAAATGCATTTATTTTCATTTTTTTTTATTAACTATTAACAACTGATTTTTTTACAATCAGAATGCATTCTGGCGAATTCAATTTTATAATTATTTTTTTACATTTTGTTTTATTTTTTATAATTTCATTTTGTACTCAAACAAATGTCCATATAGTAAATAAAAAAAATGACAAAGTTACGTTGATGTGAGAAATACAAATACAGTTATGTGTGTGTGTGTGTGTATATATATATATATATATATATATATATATATATATATATAACAGCTTTATATATAATTTAATTATTTGGGGCAGTGATTACATATAAATAAATAAAGTTCACATTCAGAAAGCTCAATAGTACAATACTAGAGCTACAAATATTTTCCTTTCAAGATACCACATTAATAAAGATAGATACACTCATTTTTGAAAAGGTTTTTCTTCTTTTATTTGTTTGTCGCAACATTGCATACAAGTGCTTCAGACCCCCACCCTAAAAAAAAAACGAAAACAAATGCTGACTGTATTAACTAAAAGGGTCCTATTTGTGGGCAGAAAAATGTTTTCAAATATTGTTTTTTTTAACACGCTGATGAAGCCCAGGGTTGTGCAAGTTATAATTTGATGAATAATTATATCCTTATATGCCAATATTGAAGGCTGAAACAATTGTACCAATAAAAAAAAAAAATAAAAAAACTTTCCGAAAAATGATTGTATCCCTATCAACATGGCATCTTGAAAGAAAAAAAAAAAATATATATATATATATATTTTAATTTCACCTGCCCATTTCTTGTTTTTTTTTTTTGGTATTTAAATTAATTATGTTTCCTCTGAAATTTCTCCTTCCATTCTGCTGTACCAAAAATTTACTTATATATATATATATATATATATATATAAACATTTAAATTGGTCTACACAAATCAGTGCATATTAATTATTCTTGCTACTGTTGATATTTGCTTCCTTTCCACTGAAGGAAGATGTGACACAAGGTCAAAAAGTTGGAAGAATCAAGCCAGTCTCCCTAAAGAAGGATCACTCTGGCCGAGCAAAAATTGCCTGGGCAACTCCGCTGGCATTCTTCAGGCACTAAACAATGGGCTTACCCCCCTTCTAAAGCTGGGAGGCAAGGCTTCAAAGAGTGGACCTCCTAGGTATTACTCAGAACGAATATCTCAGTCCGAAAGGTAAAAGGCCAGTGAACTGACCCAGAACCTGTCAGGTGAATTGTTGAGAACAAATATCAAGTAGTATTAGAACCCTCTCGCAATCGATGCAGTGAGAAGATCAACATCATAATAAAAAAAATTGATGTTTTGAAATAAAGACAAAACAATCACCCGCTATCACATATGTTCCAACCGGGAGATCTTTTTAAGATTCTAAATGCAATTGTTTGAATCTCTCTTGCACTTGGTTCACCGGTTATACTTGCTAAGCTTTTTAAAATTCTTTTTCATGAATCTCGTTGCTCCGATAATTACTGGAATGAGGAAGATCTTCCTACGATTCCAATTTCTTTTCATCTGGTTTGTGTCAACCATTTTAAATGTTTATATAAACTATATTTATAAAGCTCTAACTTATATTTGAGCACTTTTGAAGAAATTACTGGTTTCATGTTGATTTTACAAATACTTTTGAACTTGTTCAAGACGTATGAAAATTATGGAAATAATACTCCGTGATGAAATATGAAAAAAAACAAAATTATATATTTTGTCTTTATTTGAAGACTTTTTCAAGATGACCATTTTAAAGAAATAACATACAAATATTTTCAAATTCCAGAATCATGTAGATAACAGGACGGACTACATGAAGGTTGCCAACATTTCTAAGGGGTACCATGGATCCGACAGGATTTGAACGTGGCATAACCAGCTCATCAATCCATGTCTGTGTCCCTACCACCACCACCTCCTATATAATCAGTTAAAATAAGCGATCCCTCAAAAAGGCTAACGAAAAATAAATTTCAAATGCCCTCAAGGTCGATGTAATCCTGGTGCATACAGGTTTCAATAAAAATAAAAAATAAACAACGTTCTTGAAACTCAAGATAGCAGCGCCGGCGCTCAGTGATTCTGGGTTCAAGGCTTCCAAATCTACCTTATGAGGGATGGGATGAGTGGGGGGTGGGGGTGGGTGTTCAAATCCACCGGGGGGGGGGGAGCTTTCAAATCTTCCTTATGGGAGGGGGGGGGCATCTTTAAAATCTACCTTAGTGGGGGAGGGATCTTTCAAATATACCTTACAGAGCGAGGAGATTTACAAATTTACCTTATATGGGGAGGACGGGGGGGGGGGGTTTACAATACCAGGAGGAAGAGGCTTTCAAATATATCGGTTGGGGGGGGGATCAAATCTACCTTGGGAGAGGGGAGGGGGCTTTTAAATCTACCTTACAGATGGGGAAGGGAGGGGGAGAGTTTTCAAATGTACCTTATGGCAGGTGGGGGAGGGGGGGGGGCTTTCCAATCTATCTTACAGGACTCTCAGATGAGAATTATATTTTGCAATTTTTTTAGATGATGATTGCTAAAGTGTACTATTTGGACTACTATTCTCATCTCAAGCATTATTCGCACGACGTTGTGAAATGACACTCAATAGGAGAACAATAGTTGGAACAATCCAAATAATTCATTATATAGCGTGCCTACAGGACTTCTGATAAATTTATTATTTTGACTTTGGCTTTCCATGTTTCACTGACTTTAGCAAATAGGGTGCATACCTTTATAAGTATTTGCTAATATTTTCTCTCCTCTGATGAGACATGGTTAAGGAGATTAATTTTCTAAAGCATTCTTTGTCTTGCTTAGAATAATAAAAATTCTTTGATATGAAACTCAACCACTTCATTTCATTTCAATGAGAGTTTTTTGAAATTCATTGAATCACAATTTAATATGTATATATATATATATATATATATATATATATATATATATATATATATATATATATATATATCACCCGCTACTTAATTGGCTGAAAATGTGAAGCTCGTTGTTTGCTTGTTTACGAACAGGCGATTTGAGCACTATAAAAGTGGTGGTGGGTGTCTATTTAAATAGACATTCCGACGAGTTATTTACGGGCGTCAATTCCACGGTCGAGTGGGATAACTGACTGTCAACACGATGGTTCTAGGTTCAATCCTTGGCTTGGGAGAGATGCTAGTTTAGCGGCACTGATGAGTTGTGATACAACGAAACAAGACTGTATGTCGATGACTACACACACACACATATATATATATATGAAACTTATCAAGTGTTTCCTTTTTGATTAAATATGTTTTTAACTTTTTTTCAAAGTGTTTTTTAACATGTTTTATTAACTGTTTGCTCGTATATATATATATACCAGCAGGCCGCCTGGTCGTAAGATATACTTAAATATGATATTTTAATTCATGCAGATTACATATTTATTATGACAGAGACAAGTCGCTATCGATTATTATATTGAACCTTATATATGTTAGTGAGATTAAAATTAAAAAATATATATATTATTTGGGTGCCATCAGTTAGAATTGAAACCAAAATATACAAAAGATGGAATCGGCCGATCCTTGAAGACAAGATTCAAGCAATATATATATATATATATATATATATATATATATATACACACATATTCAAATTAGATAGATAAGTTTACTAGACAAAAGCAAATGTAAACTTCAATCTTCTATATATATATAAAAGCGAAAATGTATGTATGTATGTGTGTTCGCTTTTTCTGTATGTCAACAAAAGGCTTTTTTCAGAGAAGCGGTTGCTCGCTTCACAACTTTTTATATCACATATAAATCGTAATATCTCAAAGTTAACAACGAAGCTCTCCTGTCTATTTAATTTGCTCGATTTCGGGAAGATAAATATTCAACATTTGTCGCTTGCCGCATGTGGGTTAGTCTTTTTCCTATAACATCTTGGGGGAGGGAAAATAAAGCGTTTAGCAGTAAATGAATACTATCCCGCAGTCAAACTTGACCTCATTAACTCCTTAAAACGGGCACCTGCTAAATCCAAGTAATTAAATAAATTTAAGCGTGTTTACGTTAGCATCTCGCGGTGGGGCAAAGGTTAACGTCGCACGTTTTTTGTTTTTTTTTTCACACTTTAATTTACAACTTTGCCTCAACAGTTCGGGTTCGATCCTCATACTTACTTTTTTTTACCCCCCCCCCACACACACCTCCAAACAACCGGGCAACGCCGGGTACCCCTCGCTAGTCTAATATAAATATTAATCGCAACCAAATAAAAAAGCTCAATCCAGCAACAATAGGAAATAGAGCATTATGCTTCTTTATATATACGAAATCAACACTGACCTAAAATTCAATGAACTGCTCCTAATTGTAAAATGTAAATTAAATATAAATACCTAATTCAAATCGTCTGAAATATTGCTTTCTGACCTTCTGATATACCCTACCCCACTCCAAATCCCTTCTCATTTATATTCCTTCCCCATTTTTTTTTATGGAACACGTACATCAAATCTGTTGCCAAGGTCGCTGGAAAAATGGTAGGATCCCTGTACCACCCCAGCAGATATCTCATTGCTGATACAATTCTCTACCTATATTAGAGCCAGGTACATCCAAGGATGGAGTATTGGTGTCACATCTAGGCAGGAGCTGCTAGGAAGACCTTATCCTGCCTTGACAGAGTTCACAATAGACTTCATAGCCTTGTGGGGGATGCCCTTTTCTCTTCCCTGCAACTTCTTTCTCACAGAAGAGACGTTGTAAGCCTGTCTCTATTTTATCGTTATTTTCATGGCAAGTGCTCGTCCGAGCTTCAATCTATGGTCCCCCCCCCTCGCCAAACATTCATGAAAAACACTAGTCTGGCTGAAAACACTATCAATAATTTCCGCCACTCTTTATCTGTGCTTAAAATCAAACATAAATTCCATGAACAAAGTTTCTTTCTTAGAATTGCACATCTGTCGAACTGTCTTCTGTTTCCCTGCTTTCCAACTGGCTACAATATGGCCGTCTTCAAGTCCAATGTAAACAAGTCCTTGACAAGCCGTCCCCCTTAAGTAATCTAATTTTACCAAATTTACACTTCTAACGATTACTGTATTGTTCTTTTGACCACTGTACACTCTTATCCTCGAGTGGCCTCTAGGCCTTGATAAGTGGTGATTCCTTGTAAAAAAAAAATAAAAAAATAAAAATAAAAAAATTGTAACTGGCTACATTAACCTTCCTCCTGACTACTAAAACTTTCCTTTCTCACACCCTTTTTAAGATCTACACATCATCCTACCAACCCCCCCCCCTCCTTTTTTTAACAGAAGACACCCGTAAAGGTTAAACTTTCAACTTCCTATCATAAGATCTTTAAACCATGCTACGCATTAGACATGGTAAAATATTTCTCCCTCTTTTTTTCTTGCCTGATGAGATCAATAATGATCGAAATGCTCTGCACATCGTAGCAAAATATGACTATTTAGTTAAAGGAAATAAAAAAATATATATATATATGTTCGACATATCCAGGGCAGATTCTACTTTACCTATAGACTCCTGATAGGCATTACTAGGATGGTTTGCGAGAGGACGTAATAAGTAATGAGGATGACACCACATTCCTCTGAGATTCTAAATTCTGAGATGGATGTCAGTTGGTGTCACATGCACGTTTCGTTTTTTTTGTTCACTTACCTTCATCCCAAACAAGGAGGCATATTGCCAAGTGGATGTAAGGGGTTACTATTTGGGATTATGCCTAAGATGAAGATAAGGTTTGCAGAAGTTCAAATGCAATGTGAACCATATCAGTACATTTAAGGAAGCAGGTAGCAGGAAGGGAATTCCAAAGGTGCTCGTCTGAACTCCATTCTCTGGTCCCCCCTCGCCAATCTTTCACGAAAAACACCCGTCTAGCTGAATCCACTGTCAAAAATTTCCCCCACTCTATATCTGTGCCTAAATCAAAACGTGGATTCCATGAACAAAGCTTCTTTCTTAGAACTGCCCGCCTGTGGAACTCTGTTCCATCTGCCTGCTTCCCACCGGACTACAACTTGGATGTGTTCAAGTCCAACGTTAACAAATTCCTAATGAACCGCCCCCTTAAGTAAACATTTCATCAAATCTCCACACTAACGGAATGTACTTGCAATAACCCTTATCCCTGAGTGGATTCTGGGCCTTGATAAGTGGTGATCACTGTGTAAAAAAAAAAAAAAAAGTCTAGCCATTCTAGGGAAGAAGCTATTAGAGTAGAAAACTATGACATTTAGGAACCTCAACAGTGAAGGGGTGTGATTTTGTTGCTAAGCAGGTTTGTCAGGGATATGTTAGTTGAGGGAGCACAAGTGCAATGAGTTCATCAGAGCACATTTAACTAATATACTTGCAAAACAGGCACAGGGATGCAATAGTGTGGCGATGGGACAGGGGTTGGAGTCTAGTTGACAAATTGGATTGGAAACCCCTTTTTGGACCCTATCCAAGAGGGGGGGAGATTAGTGGTAGATGCATCAGCCCAGATGTGGCAACAATACTCCATGCATGGGCGAATGGTGGCCTTGTAAAAGTACAGGATACTCTCAGGTGTGAGTACTTTTCTAGCATGATAGAGGGAGTCCACCTTAAGTGGAAGATTAAATTTTAGTTAGAGTTGGGATTTTTTTTTTTAATGGAAATTGCTCTGGAAAAAAACGTGAAGCCATTTAATGTAATAAGCTAACAAGAATGAAAGATGATTGTCGCAAAGACAGGAGATTAATTATTAACCTCAGTGTTGGAAAGTTCAAGGTTAAAAGTAGGGGGAAACAGTCAGCAGGAAGGGAGTTCCAAGCCTGTGGTTCTTGGAAATAAGCTACAGGAATTAGGTGTATTATGATGGGGTATAAAAACAGGACTGGGATAGTTTAATGCATGTATTAGATATCTGTTAGTATTAGAATTAGGGCTGTGACAACAGCATATTCTTTTCGTTATTTTGACTCAAGTGTATATCTGTTAACATCTTATGTTTTTATATAGACTTATGTGGTTCTTGGTTGATTGACTGTGTCTTACTGTGGCGGATATATACTTGAGGTTCAAAAGAATGAAAATATGCTGTTGTCACAGCCCTAGTTATAATTTAGAAAGAAAAAACAAATATGTTGTTGCTGCAGTAAGTGACTACCATCAAGGGAATAAAAAATAAAACTAAGGAGGCCTCCAGAGGCGCCGGCTCTGCAAGTGATAATAATTTTGCAAAAAATGAAAAGTAAAATAAAAGAAAAAGTGACGACCAGGGATGTGAGAGAAATTGAGAGAAAAAAAAAAAAAAGGAAAAAAGGCTGAAAAACATTTTGAGGAATTCTCAACCTGGGGTCACATAAGTCTTCTACAAACGATTTAATGGTAATAAGAAAAAATTTAAAAAGGGGAAATATTTGGATAAAAGTAGCAGAATGTCATCTACACTAAATCTATGTTTGGTAAGAAATGGGAAGGCAAAGCTAATAGAGAGTGTAAAAAAAAAAAAAAAAAAAATTTTTATTGAAATGAAAAAATATTTTTATTTTTTTTAAATAAAATAATTTTTTTTTTAAATTAAAAATATTTTTCTTTAAACAATAAAATACATATTTTTTTAAATTAAAAATATATTTTTTTCAATAATAAAATAAATTTTTTTTTTAATTAAAAATATTTTTTTTAAATAAATTTTTTTTTTTTTTAATTAAAAATATTTTTTTACATAATAAAATAAATTTTTAAAGATTAAAAGAAAAGAAATTTATTTAAATAAAAAATTTTAATAAAAAAAGTATACATTTTTTTTTTTAAATTAAAAGAAATTAAAAAATGTTTTTTTTTTTTTTTTAATTCTTATTTAATTATTAAAAAAAAAAGAAAAAGAAAAAATTAAAATTTTAGCCAAATACAGGGTTGGTCCGAAAAGTAACAGGACTGGGTGTGCTGTGTGAGATATGGGAAAAAGAGGAATAAGCATGTTGCACTGTCAGTTAACATAATATCACACGAATAAATAATCTTAGATTTCCACGACCATTGCAACCACTGAGTCATGTTGCTATGAGTATCAAGGAAAAAGAATGACAAACACAGAGTAACAAAAAAAAAAAAAAAAAAAAAAAAAAAAAATCACTGTACTGAAACAACCTCCCTATCTACCTTTTCTCGCTCCATCTGACATTTTTCTTCTTTAAATTAGTTAATGACAACAGTCCCATTATTTTTCAGACACACCTTGTGAGATTAAAAAAAAATATCACAACTAATGTTGATATAAAAAAAAAAAGAAGAAAAGTCTGATGTCTGCAAATAACAGAACTCACATCCCTGGAAAGACGTATCATGCGGGTGGCTGAGTAGAAGGATGCAAGAGTTGTACACGTGTTTAGAAGGATGAGACGAAGATGATGAAGATGTCTACAAGTGGGTCTTACCTACGATCGAAGCTAGTTTATGGGGGCTTATACCGCAGGCGCCCAACAGCGAAGGTTTATTGCACGCGGCACTCTTCTCGGCAGATTTTTCGTGTCTCTTATGCGTGTCTTTTTCCGTTCTTATCTTACCTGAAAACCTCAGCAGGTGTTAGTATGGCATGGCGGTACTTAGTATATATTGTGGGAGGAGAGGATGGAAGGGGGGGGTAAAAAAGTTAATTGGGGGGAGGGGGAGAATGGAGCAGAGAAAAGGAAGAGAAGGGGAGGAGAGCAGAAGAGAAGGGGAGGAGAGCAGAAGAGAAGGGGAGGAGAGCAGAAGAGAAGGGGAGGAGAGCAGAAGAGAAGGGGAGGAGAGCAGAAGACCAGGTAGACAGAAGAAGAGGCAAGATCAAGGGAGATAATAGAGGAAAAGAGAGAGATAATAGAAGGAAGAGAGATAATAAAAGGAAAGGGGGAGACTATAGAGTAAGGAGGAGATAAAGTAAAGGGAGGAGATAAAGGAGTAAAGGAGGAGAAAAATAGAGTGAAGGGGGGAGAAAAGTAGAGTGAAGGGGGGGAGAAAAATAGAGTGAAGGGGGAGAAAAGTAGAGTGAAGGGGGGAGAAAAGTAGAGTGAAGGGGGGAGAAAAGTAGAGTGAAGGGGGGAGAAAAATAGAGTGAAGGGGGGGAGAAAAATAGAGTGAAGGGGGGAGAAAAGTAGAGTGAAGGGGGGAGAAAAGTAGAGTGAAGGGGGGAGAAAAGTAGAGTGAAGGGGGGGAGAAAGTAGAGTGAAGGGAGGAAATAGAGTGAAGGGAGGGACAATATAGTAAAGGGGGAGAGAGAAACAAGAATAGACGTCTGAATAATACAAATAAAAGAATCACTAGGGGTGACGATGACTAAGTGGTTAACGACACGGACTGGGTGTACCAAGTACGAATCCAGTTCGTTCCACAAAACACTTTCATCAAACCCACACTTGATCTTGTGTCAAACATCCTGGCAAAGGGCGTAAATATCATAAAAGATTGCTTAAAATTTCCAACTTACACGTCAACAACTTTAGCAGACATGATTTGGATTCACGATAAATCAATTTGATCCTGTCTGTTTAACACTTTGCGGTTATTTAATGCTGAAGCACAATACGAGATACATTGTATACACTTAATCAAATACAAGTTGTTGTTTTTTTGTTATAAATGAGGTTTGAAAGTGGATAAAATATCATTTTCTTTTTTTTTTTTTTTAAGTAGAATAGATTTTATAGTTTAACTGGGAGATTTCGAAGTGCAAAAAAAAAAAAACGTACCTAAAAAAAGTCGGAGTTTACAAAAGCCGAAATGTGAAAATAACAACCAAAATGAGAATCGTACCAACAGAAAAAGAAAAACAATTTTTTTTATATATAAACTTGTTAAAATTTCAGTCATCAGTAAATTTACCCATCTCAGACACAATTGCATCATGGAGGTTGTTTACCCAAATTAATATTACGTTTTTGAATTTTTGAGATGAGGAATGGTTATTCATATTATTTGCATTCTTTCTTCCGACTACTGTTCTCATCGTGAGTGTGATTTTCACAATTTTTTGATCAATGTAATCTTGTACCTTCTTTAGATGTATCTTGTCGAACTCTGGAACGTTTCCGTCAAACTTGAACAAGAACTCATTGCACAATGGTTAGAGTACTTGGAAAAAATCAATTGTAAAAGTTATATTCTCTTGAACGGTGAAGGTTTAATTCTCAAATTTGGATAAAAACATACACTTGCGAATTACTTAGGATCTCTATCCAGTTATGGCTGACAGAACGAGATCATGCTACCCCTATCAAGTAAATAAAGGGTTCTGTTCGAAATTCTGTCCAGATTCCCGAATTTGACAAGGTACACCTGAAGAAGGTCAGAGGTTACATCAACCGAAATGCTGTGAAAATGACACCCAAAATGAGAACAGTAGTCTGAAGAATCCAAATTAATGTTGTTTGTATGACTATTGAGAATGACTTGGATCATTATTTCACCTAAGAAAGATCCGATTATATTAAACTAGCGAGGGTACCTGGCGTTGCTCGGGTGTGAAGAGGTTTATGGTAAGGGTATTGATCAACGGAGCCCTAAACAATGTTTCATAAAAAAAAAAAAAATTAACCAACCCCTAAACAAAAAAGAAAAAATGTAAATAGCAGCAAGTACCTGTGCAAGTGAAAAAAAAAAAAAATTTGTAAGCAGACAGGCAGGCTAGAACCTGTAACGCTAAGATGAAAAGGAAGTGAAAAAAAAATGCGAATGGTTTAGTCAACACGCTCCCCACGACAAACGACTGATGACCTTCGAAATAAGGCTAGTCATTGCAAGGCGTATGATGACTTTGCAAAAATGTCGACGAAAAAAGTGACCCCTCCTTGTAAAAAACGGCCCAGTTGAAGGTGAAAGAAAGAATTGTTTTAAACTAATTTTTGGATATTTGTCAGCCAAGAGACTGAGCTTTCAAACAATATTAATTTTGTGAGTGTTGTGTCAAAAATTTTAGACATACAAACACACACACACTAACAGATGTTAGAGATTTGTATTACAGAAGATATTCATCCAATAATACCGTACAGATTAATTTTCCTGAAAAGTTTCATGCCAGACCTTGTATATATCAATGTATATACTGCCCTGACTTCTTCGTGTATCTTATCCCATGACACATGTATGCATTCAGAGACCATTTGACTTAGTGACTTAGTGATACTGTTATAAATTTCTGATTCCGATACAATTACCGATTCAGATTCCAAAATCAACAAAAAAATAAAATTTTGTTTCTTTTTTTTAAGCAAAGAAATCTCATCCACTTTTAAAATGTAAATTAAATTTTCTTTTTAATTCCAAACTTTTTCGTGTTTTTCCTTTATGTATTTTATCCAAAATTTTGATAAACTCATTAAATTTACATTCATATTTAATTGTTCGCTTTTCTATTCAACTCATGCCATTTTTCCTCTTAGTCATCCCTTAGTCATCCACTTGTGCCATTTTTCCCTTAGTCATCCACTCGTGCCATTTTTCCCTTAGTCATCCACTCGTGCCATTTTTCCCTTAGTCACCCACTTGTGCCATTTTTCCCTTAGTCATCCACTTGTGCCATTTTTTCCCTAGACTAGAAACTCTCCCCAAAATACCACATTCATCCTGTGGCTTGATTTTACTAAACGATGTACAAATTTTTTTACGATTTAATTCCCAAGAAAATCATTAAAAGATGAGTTTGCAACATTTACAAATTTTACTATGTATTTTTTAATAGGGTTCTTTGCATCTATGTATTTTTCAATAGGTTTCTTTGCATCTATGTATTTTTTAATAGGTTTCTTTGCATCTATGTATTTTTTAATAGGTTTCTTTGCATCTATGTATTTTTTAATAGGGTTCTTTGCATCTATGTATTTTTTAATAGGGTTCTTTGCATCTATGTATTTTTTAATAGGGTTCTTTGCATCTATGTATTTTTTAATAGGGTTCTTTGCATCTATGTATTTTTTAATAGGGTTCTTTGCATCTATGTATTTTTTAATAGGGTTCTTTGCATCTATGTATTTTTTAATAGGGTTCTTTGCATCTATGTATTTTTTAATAGGTTTCTTTGCATCTATGTATTTTTTAATAGGTTTCTTTGCATCTATGTATTTTTTAATAGGGTTCTTTGCATCTATTTGATTTTAATAAGGCTGTTTTCATTTATCAGCAAAGTTTTACATTCTGCAAGATCTTCAAAATGGTTCATTCAGAATTTTGTTCTAAACTGGTTTTACACAAGAGTTTATTTTTTTTTATATGAAAATCACTCCAGACAAGACATGAAGCCATTTGATGAAAGGATCTATAAAAAATGCTATTTCAAAGTCAAAAATCTTGCCAACGATAAGTGTTAGATGGAATAGATTACGACTCAAAACAGCAATTCTTTCCTCTTTGTCAGAAACATCGTTCATGGAAGGTGAGGACTAAAGGATAAAATAAAGGGAAGCGAGAATTATGAGGTTGCTGAAAGTAAATCTAGGATCAAATTTCTAATTTCCTTAATTTGTTTGGTGTTCCTATTTACAATGCCTCCCCACGGGACAGAGTTAGACACCAGGGTCGTTTTTTAACGTGGAGAAAAGAAACAAAAATTAAAAATTGTTTCAGTCGTGAAGGACTTCTCCTCCACTGACAGAGAACAAGAAATTGAAGTGCAGCATCTGAAGAACAGATACTACACTTTGATCGATTCAAAAAGTCACATATTTTCCGTTTCACTTCTATGGTTTTTAGGTTGATTAACAGATGACACAAGTATTCTCTGGACTCATGCTATTATCTCGAATGGATTTGGGAGCCAATGGTAGTTCCAATGCCACGATATCGACGGACAGGAGGAGCATAGTAAAGATTGCCTTTCAATCAAATAGTTATGTAACAAGATCGCGGACGTGCATATGGCAATTGTATGCAAATGACCAAGCAGTGTGTGAGGTGACGTCACAGCAAGGAAGAAAGGAAAAGATTATAAAAAGAAGAACGTGTGCACAGACCGATGGTCATACCAGAGAAGGACAGAGATAGGCATGTTACACGCAGTGGCTGAGGGCGACAGGAAAAGACCTATAAATAAACGCTGGTGATTTCACTAAGGAAAAAAGGGAGCCGAGTTGAATTACTTTCCTTGCCAAACAGTGCATACAAGCACGTAAGAAAATATCAGCAGCAGCGAAGGATGGCTGGCTGCGTAGAAAGCAGCAGCAGAAAAACACACATATGCAAATTAGGATGCGTTCGCGAGAAGACAAAGGAACAAAAGGAAAAAAAAACGCACCACGTGCTCGGGGTGGGGAGAGAAAGAAGGATGACGTCGAAAAAAATGGATGTGTAAATGTGAAGGCGAGAAATATTTTAATTTTTCTGCAGGCATTCAAAATTGTTGTAGACTCCTGAAAATTCAGAATATTATTGCTATACATCTTACGAGATGAGTGACCAATTTATGATTTCAGGTTCAAATGAACAGCTACAGCAGGAATTGGAATACACCCTACTAAAGCCTGATTGTCACAGTTGGTGAATTTCAAAAAATGCAATCTGGACGTGAGGACATTTTTAGAAGAACGATATACAATAAAAGCGTGTTTAAAACTTGTAAAAAATGCCACAGAAACACATGGAATGCTTCAGACTGCTTTTAGACCATCTTGTATGAATTGTGCATCAGTTTTGAGTGACATAAGAGATTCAAGGAAGGCAGGAAGTCTTTGAGGAATGATGATAGTTGTGGGAGGAGTAAGAAAGTCAGAACACTAGAGTTGATTGGCCAAATAAAGAATTTCATGGATAAGGACTGACATGTTTCTATGGAGACAATAAGTGCACAGTTTGATGTCAGTGTGGGAACTGTACACACAATTATTTAAGAGAAACTGAAGATGCGGAAGATTTGTGCAAAGTTTATCCCAAGGATGCTCCACCCTCGTCATAGACTAGTTGACCAAGATGGGCATCGAGACGGTTCCTCACCCTCTCAATAGTCCAGACCTTGCTCCCTATGATTTTTGCTTATTACCTAAGCTCAAGGAAAACCTGAGAGGCTGTCGTTATGAGAGAACTGAGATGAAAGAGGCTGCAACGAGGGTCATCAACACGCTCACATAAGAGAACTTCTATGGGGCTTTCCAGAAGTTGTTGGAACGATTCAACAAGTGCATTGCAGTCGGGGGAGATTACTTTGAAAGGGACTAGAGTTTCATGTGCATACTGTGACTAAAAATGCTTGCTGCTGCAAAGAAAAAAAAAAAAAAATACACAAAACCTCAGCTCACTGCAGCAGCGTCGTCCGTCGGTACTTCCCGTAGACTCGTTTTCACATCTATCCCCATCTGCTCCAGTGGCCTGTTTTTATAAAAGACAGAGTCCTCCAAATTTGCATATGTGCACGAGAGCACACAAGATTCTGCGAGACTGTTATATAAGGCCGCAGGTGCCATCTTTGACCCTTTTCAGCATCATGACGCTGCGTCAGTAAAGTGAGGCCGTTTAAGAGGTAAGCCTGCGTTCCCACAATTTTCGCTAAAAATGTTCACATGAAAAAATGTCTCGAAACTTCTTGCATTCACCTCCTATAACTGAAGGGTCATACTTATTTGACATGGTATGATTTCTATTGTATATCGGCCTAGTTTTGCGCATACAAGAACTGAAGTACGAAAAGTGGATTTAAAACGGTCTATTGCGGGGAGGGGAAGGGAGGAGAGGGGGGTCACACACACACACACCCTGGAGAAGAATATGGGAGAAACAAACACACAGAAAAAGAGTCTGCAATTAAATCAAACTTTCACAGCAAACCGTCATACCTTCGGTGTTCAGAACAAGTGAAGATGTATACGGATCTGCCAACGATGAAAAGAGAAACAGTAGAATTTATTGCACACAAAAAGAAAACAAAAAGAAACCAAAAAGAAAAAGGGTCCAAACTTTCTGAAGAAATGAAGGTAGTACTTGAGCTCTGCGCACCCTGTGGTAATTTTCCTAAAAATGAACTTTTACCGCATTTTCACGTGATTACATGTAAATAGTCCAAGAAAAAGTAAGGAACGAAGAGAAATTTATATTATTTAATTGGAATTCATTATTGAGATGAGTTTTATTTTTTTAATTTTATTTATTGAAGACTATTATCCTCATCTTTCTTAGATGTTGTCTCACAACGTTTCAACCAACTATTCAGCTGACCTTCGTCAGGTGGTAACCGCGACGGGATAAGAACTCCGAATCTCCTAACTGCATTTTCAGTGAGATGACAACAACTATGGATGGCAGTAATTGCTGAGAATACAGTTAGGAGATTCAGAGGTCCTATCCCGTCGCAGTTACCACCTGACTAAGGCCAGAGTAATAGTCGGCCGAAACGTCGTGAAGCAACATCTAAGAAAGACCAGGATAATAGTCCGCATTAAATAAATTAACAAAGAGAAATTTACACAAAATGAAATAAAATTTTAAACTTTAGAGTGACTGGAGAGTGAGGGAACATTTGCATATCAATTTAACGTAAATGATCACCCACTTCCAGACCATAAAATGCATACGTATTGTTTTTTTGTTTGTTTTTTTTTTTGTTTTTTTTTTTTAAATTTTTATTAGATCTTGATCATTTCTATATTTCTCGCAAGATTTATTATAGATGTACATGTTTGGTCCCGGATTCCTTTAAAGAAAAACATTGGTTATATATTACGTACTGTATCTGGTACCACACAAAAAGGTCATAAGGAGTCAAGGAGGATAGAAAGACCAAGAAGGGAGAGAACTAAGTAAACCTCTACTAGGCAGAAGTGCAGAGATTAATGGAAAAGAAAACTGAGTTTTCCAAAGGATTGGTTGGTTGTTTTTGTTTTACGGCATATCAACCCTTTTTGGGTTATTTAATGCCGAATCCAAAGATTTTGAAGAAAAATTTTTTTAATAGAATATATTTGTTGTTTTCATGTCGGTTTCTATTTAACCCATAGTTGGGACCCTAACAGGTACTACCACTCCGGGTCAGAGTGAACCTGGGAGCAATGATAATTAAAGGGTGGCTCCACACTCCCCAAATCCCACAAGCTGGGGCCTCACCACTGGATATAGTTTAAGGTCATATCCAGGATCCCCATTGAGGGATTTTTACCCTCTGCAAGGGGGCAGTCGGCGTATTCTAATGCCCCACCGACAGGGCCGTTTCCAAAGGAAGAAATAAAGATATTACTCGAGGGCATTGAAAAAGCTGCTGCAAAGAAGGTGGGATCCATCTTAACTGTGCTAAAACAATTACTCACACCTGAGAGTAAACAAACTACTAACTTTATTTTTTTTCTTTTTTACACGGTGGTCACCACTTATCAAGGCGCGGAAGCCACTCAGGGATAAGGGTTATTGCAAGTACAGTACGTTAGTGTGGAGATTTGATGAAGTGTTTACTTAAGGGGGCAGTTCATTAGGAATTTGTTAATGTTAGACTTGAACACATCCAAGTTGTAGTCAGGTGGGAAGCAGGCAGACGGAACAGAGTTCCACAGGCGTGCACTTCTAAGAAAGAAGCTTTGTTCATGGAATCCACGTTTTGATTTAGGTACAGGTAAAGAGTGGGGGAAATTTTTCACAGTGGATTCAGCTAGACGGGTGTTTTTCGTGAAAGATTGGCGAGGGGGGTAAAAATGCTAGCTGGTCATCCAGCCTTGCCCAGTCATAAAATACACTTAAATGTTATTTTAATTCATGAAAATTTTGTATTTATTATTATTATTATTATTATTATTATTATAAATTTGACTTGGACATGATCCCAAATAGTAACCCTTTATGTCCAAAAAGGAGACTATGAGGAGTTCAGCATGTTTGTTCACATTACATTTAAACTTCTGCGTGTTAGTACAATCAGAGAAGCAGGAAACAGGGAGGGAATTCCAAAGTTTAGGATAAGGATTAAGTGTTGGGTAGATTGTGAGACAGCATGATCAGTTGTAGTGGAACTTGTGTAGGACTAGGTTAACTAAGAGGACGGCTCAGTAAGAATTTATTTGAAGACGACCATGTTGTAGTCAGCCAGGAAGCAGACACTCTGTATTGCATTCCACAAACGGTTCTAGGGAAGAAACTCTGTTCATGGAATTTTTGTTTTGATTTGGGCACAGATAGTGAGTAAGTTGTTGGCAATTATTTCAGCTAGGCGAGTATTTGTTGCAAACGAAGTGGTGCGAAAATGTTTTGTTCAAGAGAATTAATTTTGTTAATTAAACATAATTCTTGCGTGAAGATGAATGCCACTTCAGAATATATCGGTTGGGATATAAATGCGTGGTATGCAAAGAAATTAAATCATTTTCACATGACCTCTACGAAGCTATTATTCACCCATATATGGAATATTGTTGCCATATCTGGGCTGATGAATCTGTCGATAGTCGCTCACTCTTAGACAGGATTCAAAAAAGGTCTCAAATCTAATCCATCACACACTGTCAACCAAGCTCCAACTCCTGTCCCATCGCCGCAATGTTGCATCCCTGTGTCTGTTTTACAAGTGCTTTAATGGAATGTGCTCTAATCAATTTGTAGCACTTTTGTTCCTCCGACGTACATACCCCCCCCGACTAGCCAAACTAGCAGCAAAATTCCACCTCTTCACTGCTACAGCCCCTACAAGCCAAAAAGACTTCTACTCTAATAGTTTCTTCCCTCGAACTGCTAAACTTGGGAATTCCCTGTTTTTTTTGCTTTTTTTGCTTCTCTTACTGTACTAACAAGTTTAAATGTAATGTGAACAAACATCTTGCTGCTCAACTCTCCATACTGTTATACATGATCCCAAATAGTAGCCCCTTACGTCCAAATGGCAAGCATGTAAGAGGATGTTGACACTTTCTGTAAAAACTGCAAAAACAAGGGTATATAAGAGGGAAGCTTGTAAATTTAATATTCCCATGAAACTTACTCGTTTCAAAGAAGCTGGTGTAATTCGCCTAGGATGAATGCCACTTCAGAATATATCGGTTGGGATATAAATGCGTCGGATGCAAAGAAATTAAATCATTTTCACATGACCTGTCTCAGAAAAATCATGAACATCAAACGACAAGATCTCAACACTGATGTTTCTAGTTAGAGAGTGGGGGGGGGGTGCAATTGTTGATAGTGGTTGTAGCTGGATGAGTATTTTTATGTTAAAGTTTGGCAATGAGGAAACCATATATAATAAAGGGTATAGAAAGTATACAAGCTTTTATTTAGAAGCAAATATAGGTGCCAGCATTCGCCACCAGCTGGTAATGCATCATGATTTCACAAATTTTTTTTTTTTTAAACATTTTTTCACTTCAAACAACGCATGTTGTCAGTTGGACATAACGGGCTATTATTTGAGATCATGTCCAACAAGAGACTGTGAGGAGTTGAGCAACAATATGTTTGTTCATATTACATTTACCCTTCTGTATGTTCGTTCAATTATAGAAACAGGAAACAGAGAGAGAATTCCAACCTTTAGCAGTCCAACGGAAGAAACTGTTAGAGTAGAAGGCTTTCTAGCATCTGGGGATTTCTACTGTGTAGGGGTGGGATTTTGTTGTTTGTTGGGTTAATCGAGAGTATACGTCGATGGGGGGCATGTACTATGAGTTCATCAGAGCACATTCTATTAAAATACTTGTAAAACAGACACAAGAATGCTACATTGCAGTGATGGGACAGAGATTGGAGCTGGGTCGATAGTGCGTCGTTTTACTAGTTGAATGATGACGAGTGTTCTGAGAGGATTGAAAATATACACATACCAATTAAGCTGGTTTAAAGTAAACATGACAATTTTGAAACCATATAGAATTTTTTTTTTTTTTTTTTCATAATTTCAATTGTTTTTCAAAAACAGATTTTAAAACACCATCTTTATGTTGCCACAGAAGCATGCGCAGGTATCGCAAACTGGACACAAACGGACAAGAGGCCAACAAAAATAAGTGGATGGAAAACAAAATATCGACAAAGAAAATAAGTTTTCAAAGATATATAATAGTATTCTTTGATTGAGATTGTCGGACTGACTTCCTCATCTTGGTTGTTATTGTCATAACGTTTCGGCCGGGATGAAGTAAAAATAATAAACAGAGAGACCCACTGGAAAGTGAGAAAACTTAAAGAAACCGCTCACATGCTCGGGCATAACAACCTACTGAGCAAACAAAGCATAGAGCTGAATGCAATTTGGACACCTCTGATAGAGAGAGAAAACCTTGAATAACAACATAGGTTTAACATTAACAAAAACCAACTAAGAATTGTCCTAGTGACATATGGCCGAGTGGTCCTAGACGTTGTATAGTGCTGAGTTCAATCCTGAAGGAAGGCAGTGAAAAGTAACATTCAAAACAGAGAATTAACAACTATGTCCCAGAGCCCAGCTGGAGTCCGAACACGGTACCCCCGTAATAATAATAAAGGGTTGGGTTCGAGACTCCTAACAAACGGTTCCCCAGTTCGATACAAAACACCTGATGAAGGCCGGATGGCAAAACGGCCGAAACGTTGTGATTATAACAACCAAGATGAAGAAGTCAGTCTGACAATCTCAATCAATGAAAACACCTCATCTCAAAAATACAGACAATTACTATAATAGTATTCCTTTCAAGGTAAGGGAGGGTATGACACCCGCAGACTAAGAAAACAAAACTGATGCGTACGTAAAGCGCACGATGAGCAGAAAATATGCGTAACAATAATACAGAGAAGTAAAGAAAGATGATTCCAATATAATGACCGATTCTGATTCTTTATAAAATACCTAAATATTTTTAATTTGGTATTTTTTCTCCAATTACCGTAAAAACGCGTGTTAAACGTGCAGATATTTTCTCAAACATAAAATCAAAACACTTATCGGGGATGATCTATAGATTTTAGTTAAAAATCAATCAATAATTGTTATTGTTGTTGGCGTACAAATCACCCCTATTTGAGAACTAAATGGAATCAACCAGTCCTATGAATACCACTGGTTGCAGAGACTAAATGGAGACATTCATACCATGCTTAACCGCATGATACGAACACGTTCCTCTCGTACCACTTTATATTTTTTTTCAATAAATCGATTCACAATAAAAAAAATACTGAAGAACAAGAAAAGTGAAGGAACCGATTTGCCTTGTCACCGCTTCCGGTAGCAACTACGCCAGAAGTTAGGAAGTGTATCAGCTAACAACAATAACATATCTTTATAATAATTTCATAAACAGATTTTTTTTATAAAATTTCAAATTAAATAAAAACTTATTTATAATTTTGTTATCAAAAGTACAAAAAGACTAATTGTGTTATTTTTCTCCATATAATTTTGTTAATTTTTATTGTATTATTTTTCAGTAAATGAACTTTTCCTCTATTTTATTTCAATAAATCGATTCACAATCGAAATACTGAAGAACAAGAAAAGTGAAGGAACTGGTTTGCTTTGTCATCGCTTCCGGTAGCAACTACGCCAGAAGTTAGGAAATATGTTAGCCGACTATAGCCCAGATTTGGCAACTATCCGTTATTTTGAGTTTCGTTTGGAACCCTTTACTTTATGGGGGTAGCATGTTCTTGTTGTGTCAGTCATGATTGGATAGAGTTCCTAAGTAATTTGCAATTGTATTTTTTCAGTGTCTGGTATCCTCAGTGTGGTCGACCAAAAAAAAAAAAAGAATTGTGAATTACTTAGTTTTGTGGGGCACAAATCACCCCTATTTCAGAACTAAATGGAATCAACCAATTCTATGAATACCACTGGTTTCAGAGACTAAATGGAGACATTCATACCATGTTTAACCGCATGCTACGAACACGTTCCTCTCATACCATTTTAGTGGCTCCTGTATTCTTTATGATAAATATATATATTAATTTCTACATGACTTGTGAATCCCAAAGAAAATGGGTTGAGAAATGCCTAGTAATGTTACTAGAAGCTCTGTCTTTCACCTCCCCGCCTAAAAGATCTCAGAGACCCCCTATACGATAAATTTGGCCACTGCACACCAGAAGTCTTATAACACCCCCTCTTGGTGGGTGGTACGGACCACATTGGGAAACCCTGCTTTAAACAAAATCAAATAAAAAAAGATGATCAAAAGAATCTTTTTGGCATCGGAAAATTCAGATTCATCGTCCGAACACTTACTATTACCCATATGCATTGTAAATAAATGCCTAAAAAACTTTGGAAAAAAATTTAGAACATTTGAAACTTTCATTTCTGACTTTTAAAAATTCTTCTCAGATCCCCATTTAAAATGATTCAAAGTTTGGAAAGCGATTACATCCAATTATTTTATACAATTTTCTCTTAAAAAAAAAAAAAAAAAAGCTGTAGTTTTATAACAATACTAGCAGATATACTCGCTGTTGCTCTGTATTAAATGTAACGTTAAATTTCTTTAAAAAAAAAAGTTTTTAAAAAAGTTAAAAAAAACAAAAAAAAACGGAAATATGCATGCTTTTTTGTAAACCGTTCACTTCTGAAAAAAAAAAAAAAAAAAAAAAAAAAAACTAAGCTGAGATCAAAACCAAAACCAGTGAGTCAGGTACGCTAACCATTAGACCAGCTTGTTATGATCTTTAAAAAGTGTTTTCAAACCTACTTATTCTCAACATAAGAAAACTGTCATGTGAATGATTCACATATGCACAGTCATGAAACAGTTGACAAATAGATAAAAATCCGATGACTCCCAAATACCGATTTTTCAATTTTGAGCCCCTAGCAGCCCTTTTTTTCAGATGAAAACCCGATCAAAAAGTTTTCCATGTCTAAATACCCTAGACACCAAATTTCAAGTGTGTAGATCAAAAATTCATTGAGAAGTGTCCTCACACACCAACCCACGCACACACACATTTTCACTTTTATAGATAGATAAATTATAAACGCCGACACAATCAAACAACGTAACCTTTTTTTTTTTACATAGGCATCACCACTCATCAAGGCCAAGAGGCCACTCGATGATAAGGGTTAAGGAGTAGATAGGCTCTGTCTATCTACCGGCTTCCATACTCCTTCTTTGCCTATTAGTCAGGCGCAGAGACACTATCACAGTGATTCGACAAAACACTCAGTGGTAGATCTTGTTTCTTGTCTAGGGCAATGAACGCTGTTTTCCCCACTCCCGACACATCCCACCCCTCAAAACTGGGCACTTGGGAGTACTTGAGTACCACATGTGTCTGTGCAATTAGATTGAGTTGACCTTTTTCTGATGGGTTGAGGGTACTGGATTGACAGTTCCTGGCTGCTGTTTCCGACTGGTAGTACAGGAGCCCTAACTCTTTGATAGCACTTAGAGCGGCTGCTCCATCAACAGTTGTATAATATTGGGATGTTTGTAGTGCCATGTCGTGCATGGAAAGGGACCCTGCACTCATCCCCGGTGGGCTTTCCTGAGGCCACAGTCCTAGTTGAAGAAAGGTCAGCTGATGGTCTACTTGTGTTGCATGTCTGATAACCTGCATAACCTCTTGTTCCGCTCTCCCTTACCTAAACTGAAACTCTTTAAAAAAAAAAAAAATGATGACAGTACAATAAAAAAATAAGCTTAAACCAGGCTTAGGGACAAACAAATCCAACTTTCCTCCTCCCTTGAGGCTTGCATTTACAAACATCCATGGGATTAGAACTAATTTAGCTGATGTTGAAGCATTTCTCCTAACAAATACCCCGGATATCTTAGCACTAAGTGAGACTAGCCTCCACTCCTCCATCCCCTCTAACTACTTTAAAATGCCTGGCTATCTCCCATTTTGCCGTAAGGACTCTGAAAGACATATGCACGGACTTGGAGTCTACATTCGTAACACCCTCCCCGGACGATCAAGCCTTTATGTGCTTTAGACTAAACATACAACATAACATTAGCTACTTTTATTTTCTCTACCGCTCTCCCTCAACCAATGACTGCACCATAATAAACAAAGTCTCTGACAGTATAGACACAGCACTCTCCCTCTAAGTACATGTATTTGGTAACTTTAATGTCCACCACAAAAAACTGGCTTGGATTCTCTACTTACACAGATGCAGCGGGCAGCACAACACAAAGCTTCGCTATATCTCACTCCCTATCACAAATGGCTACGTTTCCAACCCGTTTCCCTGACCAGCAAGAACAATGCGCATCACTTCTAGATCTGTTTCTGACCACAGTTCCCGAAGATTGTATAACAAATGCTGACAGCCCACTCAGGAACGCTGATCATGCAGTGATAATGGTCGAAATCGCCCTAAACTCTAGACCCAAAACTGAAGAGCCAGTGCTCAAAACAACAAGATATTATAAAATGTCTGACTGGGAAGCCATCAGAGATCTTATCAAAGATGCCTCATAGGGAAATATTTTATATTGCTCAAAGGCAGCATGCATACCACAGATTTAACCGACATAAGTCCAGTTCAAATAAACAGAAGTATATAGAAGCTAGAAGTAACGTTAAGAAAGAAATAGCGACAGCTAAGAGAGAATTTACTGAAACCGCTAAAAGCGCATCGAAGCACAAAAATTAGGAACTCCTGACTTCAGGAAAATCTACAACAGTGTAGTAAATAATGGGCAATCAACAATTCCCCCACTAACCAACAATCACGAGGTTGTTTGCTCAGCAACCAACAAGGCTAATATGCTTACCAGTCGGTTTGCCTCAAACTCCACACTGGACCCTCCAACCACCCCCTGCTTGACTTTCCTTTGTGGACAGACGCCACGCTAGATGATCTAAAAATCACCCCTGCTCAGGTGCATGCTATCATAAAAAACCTTGACACTTCAAAAGCATGTGGACCCAATCTCATCCCAGCTGTGTTATTAAAAAAGTGCTTAGCCGAAGTAACTCCAGTTCTCTCCAAACTCTACAACAAATGCCTTAATGAATCTTGCTTTCCGGGCTGTTGGAAAACTGCTTCTGTGGTACCAGTATTCAAGAATTCTGGCGAAAGAACTGACCCATTAAATTATCGCCCCATTAGCCTCCTCCCACTTTTTGCCAAAATATTTGAGACCATAATTAACCATGCTCTAGTCCAGCACCTTAAAGATGCTAAACTTCTGACTGACAAACAATATGGATTTAGACAAGCCTGTTCCACAGCAGACATCCTCAATGTAATCTCTGAATGTATATACCATTCACTGGACAAAGCGGGGGAGGGCAGAGCGGTAGCTCTAGATATATCTAAGGCTTTTGACAGGGTATGACATGAGGGTCTCCTCAGGAAAATTAGATCATACGGTATCACTGGTAGAATACTTAACATAATTAAATCCTTCTTAGATAAGAAAAAAATCCAGGTTGTCCTCGACGGTCGTACATCTAAACAGTGTGATATAAATGCGGAAGTGCCTCAGGGGTCTATCCTCGGACCTCTATTGTTCCTAATATTCATTAATGACCTCCCCGACAAAATTGCCTCTAAGATGGGTATATATGCTGATGACACCACACTCTATAACAGGCATGATAGGAAAACAAATGAACACATATCTAAAGAAACGGCAAAAACACTAGAGGATGACTTCCAATCTGTAGTGAAATGGGGACAAAAATGGATGGTCACATTCAATGCTGCCAAGACTAAACTGGTTTCCTTCAATAATTACAAGAAACCTTCTCTGCCACCAATAGCAATGGCCAGTGACTCTTTATCTGAGAGTACATCTTTCAAACTGCTTGGCCTAACGTTTATAGGAAACATGAGTTGGAACAATTAAATTGAAAGCATTGCAAGGGCCGCTGCGAAGAAGGTAGGCTCTCTCTACCGTGCTAGAAAACTACTAACACCCAAAAGTATCCATTCGCCCATGTATGGAGTATTGCTGTCACATTTGGGCTGGTGCATCTGCTGCTAGTCTCTCGCTCCTAGACAAGGTTCAAAAGAGAGTCGCCAATCTGATAGGCCCTGAACTGGCATCTAAGCTTCAGCCTCTGTCCCATCGATGAAACGTTGCATCCCTCTGCCTGTTCTACAAGTATTTTAATGGTGAATGCTCTGGCGAACTGCAGACACTTGTGCCCCACGACGTAGACACCCTCAACAAACCCGACAGGCAGCTAAATCCCACCCCCACACAGCGGAGATCCCTAGATGTAAGAGATCTTTCTACTCCAGTAGTTTCTTTCCCCAGAACTTCTAGACTCTGGAATTGCATTCCAGGTTCCTGCTTCCCCAACTGTACTGACATGCAGAAGTTCAAGTGTAACGTGAACCGACATCTTGCTGCCCAAATCCCAACATAGTACCCCAGTAGTTGTTGCCTTGTTTGGGGTGTAAATGTAATTAAAAAAAAAAAAAGTGTATAGTAGACATTGGACAATAAAGTAACCGTTAGTAATGGAGATTCGGTAAATTTGTTGACTTATATGGAACGGCTCATCAAAAACTTTCTATAATTTATCCTCTTTAATCAACAAACTAATACGACATAATCACGTTGACACACCAGTTCCTCCTGGATCACCGAAGTTAAGCAATGTTAAATCCGGTCAGTACTAAATGGGTGACCATTTGAGACTTCCAGGTGCTGTATGTGCTCTCTGCTTATCTTTATTAGGAAATACCTATTGACCCTAGTTTTGAAAAGACCAAGGTTGTAGATAGAAGGAAAGCAGTAAGCAGCAAGTGAGTTCCACAAACTTGCAATCCTTAGAAAGAAGCTATTCGAATAGGAAGCTGTATTACAATAAGGTATCAAAACAATGAATTGATGAAGACCACTAGACCAACGAGTCAAACGAGCTGTAACAAAGGAAGCAGGGGATAGATCAGACAATTCTGAGAAACACATGTCAATAGTATTTGCAGAAAAGACTGAGACTAGCAGCATCACGTCTGAGAGAAAGGTTGCAGTGAAGAAGAAAGTATGCGACCAATCAAATCACAGATACGTTTCTGCAATTCATCAAGACCATTCAAATGGGACAAAGATTCACCATACGTGATCTGATAGTAGGTTTGAAGAGATAGAGAATAGTTTGGGGTGCGAGAAAGCCACTTGATGTATGGAGCTAGAAAAAAAAAAAAAATTAATGGTTTGTCGTGATTAATTTCCACAAAAAATAAAAATAGGACTCAAAAATCCAGAATATATTTAATTTTTAGAAACGATTTTTCTATTAAAAGATTTGTAGCGAATGATGTTCGCTTTTCAGCACGTGTTACCAAAAATGATGTCCTTAGATGCTGGAAAACCTTCTACTCTAATCGTTTCTGCCCTAAAACCATTACACTTTGAAATTCCCTTCCTGTTTCCTGCTTCCTTGACTTTCCTAATGTGCAGAAATTTTAATGTAATGTGAACCAATATCTCCTCCACAGTCCCCTGTTAGACGCAATCCCAAATAACAGCCCCTTACAGTCTAAGTAGCAATTTGCCTTGTTTGCGATGAAAAAAATAAAGTAAATAGATTCGATAATTACATAATAAAATGTTTTTTTTATTTTAAATAAAATAGATCAAAAGGATCAATAGGGATCCGTGGCTCAGTGGATAGAGGCTTTGAGTCTCTACATTGCCCGAAGATAGCGGTTTCAATCCTACCCAAAGCAAGCTACAGGATTAGTTGGCCAAAACATGGTGAGGAGACAACAACTATGGAAGGCAGTAATTACTGCGGATACAGTTAAGAGACTCAACATTCCTATCCTGTCACGGTTAATCACGTGACGAAGGCCAGAACAGTTAGTCAAAACGTGATGAAACAACAACAACTATGGAGATAACAGTCCACAAATAAATAAATAGATTAAACTAGTTTGCTTGAAGCATTATTTAATGTGTATATAAAGGAAATTTAGATTTAAAAAAGGCAAAACAATGCAAAGATGTGATGGATAGACTCAAATTGATGCAGCTTAAAATATAATGGTCCAACTAGCTATACAGTTTCACATTATATATATATATATATATATATATATATATATATATAAATAAAATGGCACAACAGTTAAACAGCCGAATTATAAAACACAGGGTCCGGAGTTCGATTCCTAAAGAGACAAAGTCGAGCTACGCTGACGAGAGGTAGCAATCTGGAAACATGCATGTCTATAGATTACGGTTTTAAAAATAATTAAAAAAATATTTTAATATGTCCAATTTTCTAAGTAAAACAAACTTCAAGACGATACTTAGTTTAGAAAAAAAAAAAAAAATCAAGAAATCTCTCTCTCTCTATATATATATATATATATATTTTTTAAGACAATATTTTACAAGTAGGATGCGTCAGGCAGTCAGGTGGTGTGTCCGTGATAAAAAATATTTTTAAAAAAGGTTTGATTTTTAAATATTTTTAATTTGTTTTTCTTTTGTTTTTTTTTATTTTCAAATCTAAAAACATAATATAGCATTTTTATTTTCAAAATTATATAATGCTTTCTGAAGTCAAACTATAATTGGTAAAAATAAACTTCAGCTTATACTTGACTTGTCCACCATGTTTCAGCCATGAATGTCAAACAGTCTTTGTTTTATCACCATTATTATAAGTCCATTTGGATGTGACATGTAATATCTATATATTCTGCTTGTTACACTTTGAAAAAGACCAAATTTTTTAGGGATCCCCCCACCAAAAAAAAATTGGGCTTTAAATATGATAATCTGGCAACCCTGGACAAAAATATGAGAGTAACCTCTCTTTGATATAGCCTTTTCTTTGAATTTCTTATCTTCTATATATATATAAAAGGTAAAATGTGTGTTAGTGTGTGTTTGTATGTCTTGCAAAAACTCGCGAAAACTTTCCACACAGGCAACGGATTTTTGCTAGATTGGTATCATTTTGAAGCTCGAACTTTCGGACGACAAATATCGAAAAATTGGCTAAAACATTAATTCCTTCCCCCTCAACAGGTCGGTTTCCTACAGGGAGGGGTAGCAAAAAAATCCTTCCTTCATTTTCCTTTTCAACTACTACTACTACTTTGACCTAGAAAACGATGTTCGTTTAACCACCTGCTGTTTTTTTAAACGTTTAATTTTGTCAGTTCTCAGTTCTGTCTCTTTAGCGTCGGGGTAACGTGTCAGACTGTTTTTCCGCCTTAGCCTCAAGGCTTCGAGTTCGAGCCTACCTCCCTACAAAACTTTTCATTTTTTTTCCTTTTACACCTTTAAACACCCGGATAACATTTTTTTTTTTTTATAATATTTAAATGCCCTTTTTGTTTTAATCTACCCCCCCCAACACACCTCCAAACACCCGGGCACCCCCACTAGTCTATTATATAAGGGGCAAAATGTGCACGAGCATATTTGTATGTCCAGCAAAGGCTTTTTTACACCTTTTTATATACTCCCTAGATTATAATATCTAAAATTTGCGAAGGGACATCGTATCTACATTTATTTACATCGACTTTTATAAAATTCACACTGTTTCATCTTCTCGCGTGTTTGTTGGTCTTTTTCAAGAACCACATTACTTTATCTAAAAACATAGGATATTAACTAATATATACTCGAGAGTCAAAATAATGAAAAGAATATTCTCTTGTCATAGCCCTACTAGAGAGCCAATTTTCTATTGAATATATATACGATGTCAAAACATCGTTAAATTCACTACTCGTTCAGCAGCCGCCAATAGCGTAATGGTTAGGAGCCTTGACTGCCGTACAGACGGTTGGGTTTCAATCCTGGCTTGAGGTAGTTGCCTGTCTAGCCGCACTGATGAGCTGTGAAACAGCAAAACAGTTCTGTATGTGGATGACTATATATATATATATATATATATATATATATATATATATACACTACCAAATTATCTCCCCATATAACTGAACAGTGACAAAACAAAGAGTGTTGGCACTCATAACTTAAACCTGGTGGACAATTTAGACACAGACTTTTTTTTTTTACTTGGTAGTCACCACTTATCAAGGACCAAAGGCCACTCGAGGATAAGGGTTAATGAATGTAAAGTGGTAGTGTAGTAATCACTAATGGTGTTGGGCAGATTTGGATTATTTATGAGGGCGGCTTACAGAGAACTTGTTTACATTGGATTTGAAGGCTACCATGTATTCAACCGGGAAGCAGGCCAAACGTTCATTTGTACCTAAGGTCAAATCACTGAAAAGATCAAATTTTTATTAATGATTCGAAAGATCAAATTTAAGGGAAGTATAAAAATTCAGTAAAGGGCAGAAAGCAGAAAATGTTAATGGGGATAAAGAAGCTTGACGCCTTGGTATCAAAAAATAAAATATTAATACGCAGGTTTCGTCCATAAATTACACCTTAAAGACTGACAAAAAAATCGCTTTCTCAGATATTGCTATTATTAATTTTATAATTATAATTCGCTTTGATTCTTGCCCAAAATTCCACCTCATATCAAAAAAAAAATAAATAAATAAAAATTTAAAGGAAAAATGTATCCATAACAAAACAAAAATATCATACTCCAAAAGTCAAGTAAACTAATCTAGTAGTTTTATTTTTATAAAGAAAATCACTTTTAAACAGTTAATAGGAATTCGTAGGCATTTCGGCTAAGGATTTTTATCCTGCGCTCCTAAAATCAATAGAGGTTAGACCATTCCTGTAATGACTCGCTCCCTGTTAATTTTGTGGTGGGAGTTAAGTTCTGTGCAGTTCTAGGAGGTCCACCCTCCCAGGCCTTGCCTTCTCTCTTTGAGAAGGGGGTTAGTTTATTGTTAATCGCCTGAGGCGCCCTCACCAGGGAATGCCGATGGGGTTTCCCAGGCACTTCTTGCCGGTCAAAGTGTGCCTCCTCGGGGGCACAGACTTCTCAATCCCACTTTCCAACCCTGGTGTTTGTCGAAGTTCTTGCAGTGGGAGAGGACTAAACAAACACAACATAAAAATCTTGTGAACTTAAATTACGCTGAGTTATCCCCCCTTCTTTTTAGATCGCTTTCGAAATGGCGGACAAAACAGCCCTTCTTCAATTACTCATAAAATTAAATTTTCTCATGAAAAATTAAACTACTGGATCAATTTACATGATTTTTGGAATATGATATTTTCATTTTGTCACAGATACATAAATCATAAAAATGTTTTCTTTTTGTTTTTTATCATAGTGGAAATTCTGGATAAAAACCTTTGATTTTAATAAAAGAATCAACAAAAGATAATATCAACTCTGTATTATTGCCATTATAAAAAAATAATAAAAGAACGATATCGAACAGACAGCGATAATAATAAGTTGTATTCTGACGAATAAACCATCTACAGTATGAATATTATCATTATTTACCGCCTGAGAGGTTCTTCACGTGCCCATGCAAGGGGACAGGAACTCGTTTAGCTTCCTCTGTCGTTTCTGGAAGAGACACCTGGCGGACATGTTGTGTGCTGGACCTGATTTTTAAAGTTTCTTTTTCTTAAATGAAGAAAGCAAAGTTTAAAAAGAAAAGTTTATTTAATGAGTTTCTTTTTCTCTTGGGTATTTTAAGCGGCAGTTTTTTTTTTTTGTTATTGTTTTTTTTTTTTGTTATTGTTTTTTTTTTTTGTTGTTATCTGAAATTTAAAAATATTTTATAACGTAAAAATTAATATGTGCAGAAATTATGCTTTAGTTGAATTGTACAATCGATAATAATATAAAGTTTTTTGATAAATTTTTAGATCAACACCCACAGATAATTACATGTGAACACCCTAGAAAAAATATCGAAAAAGAAATGGCAGAAAAAAAATGTTAAATTAAAAAGGGAAAAAAAAAAAAAAAAAAAGTTGAAAAAAGCGAAAAAAAAAAAAAATGTCAAAAAAAGGCAAAAAATGTCAAAAAAAAAAACAGAAAAAAAAAATGTCAAAAAAATTTTTTTAAATGTCGAAAAAAGAATGGCGGAAACAAGAAAAACGGGGAAAAAAAAACGAGAAAAAAAAAAAAAAAAACGGAAAAAAATATGAAAAAAAAAAAAATCTCATTTTTCTTTTTTGTGACTGGCAATTCGTCCAAGAGGATTAATATCTAATAATTTTTTAAATAACATGTGAACACCCTAGAAAAAATATCGAAAAAGAAATGGTAGAAAAAAAATGCTAAATTAAAAAAAGGAAAAAAAAAAAAAAAGTTGAAAAAAGTGAAAAAAAATGTCAAAAAAACAGAAAAAAAAATGTCAAAAAAAAATTTTTTAAATGTCGAAAAAAGAATGGCGGAAACAAGAAAAACGGGGGAAAAAAAAAAACGAGAGAAAAAAAAAAAAAACGGAAAAAAAAAAACGAGAAAAAAAATCTCATTTCTGTGACTGGCAATTCGTCCAAGAGGATTAATATCTAATAATTTTTTAAATAACATGTGTCTTATGCATATCAGATTCAGATTGTTAAAATAAAAAAAAAAGTGAAAAGACAGATTTTCTAAAATAAAAATAATTTTTTTATGCGAGATAAAAACATTTACAAATGAATTTGAAATTATCTCCCCTGGCAGTATTATCAGACAACTGTATTCATTTTTTTTTTTTTTCATCTATAAAAGTTAATTATCTGAAAATGAAAATATTGTATAATTCAAAAAGATATAAAATACATAATCATAAAACTTGTACTTAGCTTGAAGCATTGTGCATATTTTGCAAGTTTTATTTTCAATGCGATGACAATGCAGTTTCATAAAAAACACTGGATATATTTCAATTAAAACTTCTACCTCTCTCCATCCTTCCCTTCTCTATCAAACCCGCTCTTTTTTTCCTCTGCCCAGCCCATGTCTCTCTGGACATGGACATACACACACACAAGTCTCCTTTATATAATAGACTCCTTGAAGATAGAGTTCACATTTTCTTTCCAAATTAGTACATAAAAAAAAAAAAAAAAAAAAATAGTTGAAAAACCAGCCCTTCTCCTGACGAAACCTCATCCAGCTGACCCCCAAAGAATGAATTAAAAAAAATTTTTTTTAGATAAAGGAGGATTTTGATCAAGAATGTACCAACTTTGTGGGTATTTATTTTGTAGTCTTCGACTTTTAGCAGGGCATACATACATGTAACTTTATTTTATCTAATAGACTACTTGGGTTTATATTACAATCCACAGCAGTACAAAAAGTTGTCAAAAAACAAATATATAAAAAACAAATATCAAAGACAAGATAAATCACTTTTCTACCTAACTGGATTATCTTTTAGTGTTTTTATTCAATGTAACATGTTTATTCGGTTCGAAAAATAAGTAGTGTTGAATGCTAAATGCAAAGAAGAAAAAAATGGCCATGGGGTCTCTTTACATCTTTGAAGCTTTGACAAGTAGTTAAAAATCTAATATATAAACGGCTATATGTCTGTCCGTCTTCATATTTTTAAACTATCTCCTCTGAAACTAAAAGTTGCAAAGCAGCATTAGGACCCTCAAATGATAGGACTTTTTACGAGCCATTCCTTTAAAGGTCTTTAGCCGGTTAAAATTGGTTTTAAGGCGTCAAAAAATGGGTTAAAATTGGTTTTAAGGCGTCAAAAAATAGGTTAAAATTGGTTTTAAGGCGTCAAAAAATGGGTTAAAATTGGTTTTAAGGCGTCAAAAATGGGTTAAAATTGGTTTTAAGGCGTCAAAAAATGGGTTAAAATTGGTTTTAAGGCGTCAAAAAATGGGTTAAAATTGGTTTTAAGGCGTCAAAAAATGGGTTAAAATTGGTTTTAAGGCGTCAAAAAATGGGTTAAAATTGGTTTTAAGGCGTCAAAAAATGGGTTAAAATTGGTTTTAAGGCGTCAAAAAATGGGTTAAAATTGGTTTTAAGGCGTCAAAAAATGGGTTAAAATTGGTTTTAAGGCGTCAAAAAATGGGTTAAAATTGGTTTTAAGGCGTCAAAAAATGGGTTAAAATTGGTTTTAAGGCGTCAAAAAATGGGTTAAAATTGGTTTTAAGGCGTCAAAAAATGGGTTAAAATTGGTTTTAAGGCGTCAAAAAATGGGTTAAAATTGGTTTTAAGGCGTCAAAAAATGGGTTAAAATTGGTTTTAAGGCGTCAAAAAATGGGTTAAAATTGGTTTTAAGGCGTCAAAAAATGGGTTAAAATTGGTTTTAAGGCGTCAAAAAATGGGTTAAAATTGGTTTTAAGGCATCAAAAAATGGGTTAAAATTGGTTTTAAGGCGTCAAAAAATGGGTTAAAATTGGTTTTAAGGCGTCAAAAAATGGGTTAAAATTGGTTTTAAGGCGTCAAAAAATGGGTTAAAATTGGTTTTAAGGCGTCAAAAAATGGGTTAAAATTGGTTTTAAGGCGTCAAAAAATGGGTTAAAATTGGTTTTAAGGCGTCAAAAAATGGGTTAAAATTGGTTTTAAGGCATCAAAAAATGGGTTAAAATTGGTTTTAAGGCGTCAAAAAATGGGTTAAAATTGGTTTTAAGGCGTCAAAAAATGGGTTAAAATTGGTTTTAAGGCGTCAAAAAATGGGTTAAAATTGGTTTTAAGGCGTCAAAAAATGGGTTAAAATTGGTTTTTAAGGGGTCAAAAAATGGGTAAAAATTGAAAAAAATTGTTAAATATTTTGTACATTCATCTTAATTTATTTTTAATCAGTTCATATGCATGCCATGTTTGTACTGTGCTAACGTCACCAGCTTTGAATGCTACAGTTTCAGTTTCGATTCTAGCTGATGGCACCCAAATACTTTATTTTTTACGTTTGAAATCATGACTAAAATAATATATACAAAATATGGACAAATTAAAATATATTTAAGCATATTTCACACCCCCGGGCTAAGCTAGCCCATCCCACCCCTAGTAAAAAAATAATGCAAAATGGTGATAGAAACCCACGCAATAGATGTCACAGTAATATTTGTTATTTTTTTTTTTTTTTGACAACTTTTCCGATACATCTGTAGATTGTAATAATCAAGCCCAAATATTTTGTAATCATAATTTCTTATTCATGATTTAGCTCCATTAAGTGAGGTTCGAACAGATTAGTTACATTTTTTTTTTCTTTCAGTTTATCAGATTAAATAAATTTAGTCTCTTTCTCTCTCTCTCTCTCTCTCTCTCCTATATATAAATATATATTGGTGATGGGACGATTCCAATATTTTTCCTGAGTCTGATACAATTACCAATTCCATACGAAATTCCCAATTCCGATACAATTCCAGATTTAGATTCTTTATAAATCTCTAAATATTTAACTATAAATATTGTTATTTTGTCCCGATTACTATAAAACACATCTTAAATGTGCATGTATTTTCTCAACCGTATAAAACACACTTGTGACGGGGTGATCTAGAGATTTTAGTCTTACTGGAAGTTTAAATCAATAAATATTTATTTTATTATTACTACAAGCAATGGATTGGTTGGTTGTTTTACGGCATATCAACCCTTTTCGGGTTATTTAATGCCGAATCCAAAGATTTTGAAGAAAATTTTTTTTAATAGAGTATATTTGTTGTTTTCACGTCGGTTTCTATTTAACCCATAGTTGGGACCCTAACAGGTACTACCACTCCGGGTCAGAGTGGACCTGGGAGCAATGGTAATTAAAGGGTGGCTCCACACTCCCCAAAGCCCACAAGCTGGGGCCTCACCACTAGCCCACAAGCTGGGGCCTCACCACTGGATATAGTTTAAGGTCATATCCAAGACCCCCATTGAGGGACTTTTACCCTCTGCAGGGGGGCAGTCGGCGTGTTCTAATGCCCCACCAACAGGGCCGACAAGCAATGGAAGACGTTTTATAAAAACAAAATAAAATAGATAATTTAAAGAATCGGTTTTGACATCGGAAAATAGGCTAAAATTTTCTCAGATTCCGATACACCAAAAAGCTCCAATTTTCCCGATTCCGATTTATCGTCCCAACACTAATATATATACACGCACACGTTCTTATCTTGCTTGTTATATTCAGCAGAACACTTTGGCCGGAAATATCTGACTTTTTCAGGTGCCTATTTTTTCTATTTTTTATGTTACCTTTAAACTCAGAAACCTAGATGAAATTCCAAACTGAACCCTTCATTTAATCCACGTAAGTAGATTGTTCTTCTTCGGTCAGCCATCTTAGTAAAAGTGTTAATTTATGTTATTCTTAGCTAATATTGCTCATAATAAGGATTGAACGTTCAACTTCTGGAAGACTGACACTTAGAAATGATTGTCTTCGGGATTAGATAACAGGTTCAGTCAAACATTTTCTTTTCATAGGTTAGCAAAGAACAGAACTATCATTGTTGACTCAGAATCTATAGCAGTACTCTCCCTTGAAGTATATTAGCTGATGAGAGAGTATACTGTAAAGTTTACAAAATTTGAAAAAATAAAGGTTTTAGCATATTTTTTACCTTTTTGTTTATCATGTTAAATAAATTTGGTCCATATATATTTCTGTAGAAATATATTTTCTTACAATATATACCAATCAATCCTTATTTAAGCTCAACGTAATTACAGAGCAATATAATAAATAAATTACAAGAAACTATATTCCAAAATTCATGATGTTGACCATCTTATAATTTATTCGTTTAATCCAATTGACTTTTACAATTCTTGACAGTCATCTGTCATAGTGCAAAATCAATCACTTAATTATTATATTAATCAGTGAATCTATTATGCCCTTAACTCATCAGAAGAAATAGCAACGATCAATCCGTCAAAAGGAAATAAAGTGTGATTTGACATGATTAAAGTCCGAAAATTGAAAGAAAAGCTGCAAATACCTTTAATATTTCTATTACACCATTTTAATAGATTTACTGATTTAAGTGATTGATTTTGTGCTACGAAACAGATACTGTCAAGAATTGTATAAGTCAACTGAATTAAAGGAATAAATTATAAGATGGTCAACATCATGAATTTTGGAATATAGTTTTTTGTCATTTATTCACTATATATATTTTCATTCCCTTCTTTTTGGCCAATTTAACCTGACTTTTTCAAGTGCCAGTTTTTTTCTATTTTTTTGAGTGTATCTTGCTAGTTTAACTTCAATATATCAGATCAAATTCTGACCTGAACCCTTTATTTAATCCATGCAAGTAGATTGTTCTTATTCGGTCAGCCATCTCAGTAAAAGTGTTAATTTGTTATTCTTAGCTATTATCACTCATAATAATAAGGATTGACCCTTCAAATTTCTGGTTGGTTAGTTGGTTGTTTTTGTTTTACAGCATATCAATCCTTTTCAGGTTATTTAATGACAAATCCAGTTATTTTGAAGAACAATTTTTTAATAGGATATATTTGTTTTTTTCAAGTCGGTTTCTATTTAACCCATAGTTGGGACCCTAACAGGTACTCCTACTCCGGGTCAGAGTGGACCTGGGAGCAATGGCAATTAAAGGGTGGCTCCACACTCCCTAAAGCCTGCAAGCTCGGGGCCTCACCATCGAATATAGTTAAAGGTCATATCCAGAGCCATCAATTTTTGGAAGACTTCCACTTAAGAATGATTGTCTTTGAGATTAGATAATAGGTTCAGTTAAACATTTTTTTTATTTTAATGGATTAGGAAAAATTACTATTATAGAACAATCGTTGTTGACTCAGAATCTATAGCAGTTATCTCCCTTGAAGTATAGTAGTCGACGAGAGAGCATACTGTAAATGTTACAAAATTTAAAAACAGATTTCAGTAAAAAACGTTTAGCAACAATTTAAAAATAAAGTTGAAGCCTTAGGAA
Source organism: Euprymna scolopes (assembly GCF_053919585.1). Lineage (NCBI taxonomy): Eukaryota > Metazoa > Mollusca > Cephalopoda > Sepiida > Sepiolidae > Euprymna > Euprymna scolopes. The sequence goes on along the minus strand of NC_136515.1, from coordinate 5,489,980 downwards.
GAACTGTCACAATTAGCCTTTCCTTATTAAAAACACATTTTGATAAAAAAAAAAAAAAAAAGCTGAGAACTTGCATTTCTCGAGACGATCACAATTGTAAACTTTTTATTTTGTAAAGTTTTACAAAATTTAAAAACAGATTCCAGTAAAAAAAAAAAAAAAAAAAAAAAAAAAAAAAAAAATTAAAAAAAAAAAACGCCTAGTATATTTTTTTCCTTTTAGATTGTCATGTTAAATAATTTTAATCCATTATATATATATACATATATATATTTCATTCTCATCTTGGGTGTTATATTCAGCAAAACATTTTGGCCGATTTAACCTTGGATTTTTTTTTCAGGTAACTCTTTTTTTCTATTTCTATATCTAAACTAGTAGTTTAACTTTAAAATATGTTATCTTAAACTCAGGAACTTAGATGAAATTCTGAACTGAATCCTTTATTTAATCCATGCAAGTAGATTGTTCTTATTCGGTCAGCCATCTCAGTAAAAGTCTCAATTTATGTTATTCTTAGCTACTACTGCTCATAACGGTTATACCTTCAACCAATGGAAGACTGCCACTTATAAATGATTGTCTTCTGGATTAGATAAAGGGTCCAGTAAAACATTTTCTATTTTCAAAAGTTAGGAAAAATTACAATTATAGAACTATTGTTGTTAGCTCAGAATCTATGGGAGTTATCTCCCTGGAAGTATATTAGCCGATGAGAGAATACATTCTCTGCTTTAAAAAATTTTAAATGTATTCAAATTCATCTACATGTGAATTTAGAACGGAATATTTGTTCTTTTTGGATCTTGGGTTTCAAACTTGTTTGTTTGACTCTCCATTATAGCATGGTTGTCATAACTCTGACATAGTTTCTGTTAGATGTCTTTCGTGGTTTTAGTAGTTTTCAAACTACCTTTACTGGTTGCAAGTATATGTTATCAAAATAACTTTTATACAGCGTCAGCATATCTCTCTCTCCTCATTTTTCTTTTTTTTTTTTTTTTTTACCAATGGTAAAAGAAGCTGAAATTGTGAATAATTTCCCAAACTCTGCGGCAACAAGGCCCACATTTGTGTCTGGAGAGAGGGCAGCATAAGAAACACCTTTTTTTGCTAAACTTCAATCAGTTTTAATTAAAACAGGTAAAATTAACACACAATGAGTATACAGAAAGGGGGAAAGATACAGGAAGTCATTCTTTGATAAAAATACTCGTCTTACTCCCTTACTCTTATTATAAATTGCTTCAAGTTTTAGCTTTCACAAGAACATTTACAAAAAAAAAAAAAAAAAAAAAAAAAATTGCTACGTCTAAATTATATGCTGATGGGTCACACGTGAACTAACAAGATTCTTTGTTACCTCCTATGCAAATAAGACGCTGCCGACTTGAATAAAAAAGTCTGGGTTTTTTTTTCAGAGACAGTTGCCAATTTTTGGAGGCATGAGCTTCGACAGCAGTGCATCAAATTTGGGATAGTGAGGTTCGACAGCAGTGTGTCGAATGTAACCCTGGAAATTGTTAGCAGAAAGCACAGAATAGCAAACAATACATTTTGAAAAGTGCAGAATAGTTAACAATTTATTATTTAAGCCGTTCAACTGTTTTATTGTAGGATATATATAACATGATATAAATTAAGTAATTACTTAAACATACAAGACATCTTGAAAAAAATAAATAAATAATCAGAGAAAGTATGGCAAATATATTAAGAAGCAGTTTTAGTTAAAAGTTAGTAGTAAAATGTAGTAAAAGAAGTTAGTAGTAAAATGTAGTAGTTAAAGAAGTTAGTAGTAAAATGTAGTAGTTAAAGAAGTTAGTAGTAAAATGTAGTAGTTAAAGAAGTTAGTAGTAAAATGTAGTAGTTAAAGAAGTTAGTAGTAAAATGTAGTAGTTAAAGAAGTTAGTAGTAAAATGTAGTAGTTAAAGAAGTTAGTAGTAAAATGTAGTAGTTAAAGAAGGTAGTAGTAAAACGTAGTAGTTAAAGAAGTTAGTAGTAAAACGTAGTAGTTAAAGAAGTTAGTAGTAAAACGTAGTAGTTAAAGAAGTTAGTAGTAAAACGTAGTAGTTAAAGAAGTTAGTAGTAAAACGTAGTAGTTAAAGTTAGTAGTAAAACGTAGTAGTTAAAGAAGTTAGTAGTAAAATGTAGTAGTTAAAGAAGTTAGTAGTAAAATGTAGTAGTTAAAGAAGTTAGTAGTAAAACGTAGTAGTTAAAGAAGTTAGTAGTAAAACGTAGTAGTTAAAGAAGTTAGTAGTAAAACGTAGTAGTTAAAGAAGTTAGTAGTAAAACGTAGTAGTTAAAGTTAGTAGTAAAACGTAGTAGTTAAAGAAGTTAGTAGTAAAATGTAGTAGTTAAAGAAGTTAGTAGTGAAATGTAGTAGTTAAAGAAGTTAGTAGTGAAATGTACAAGATGCAAACACGGTCACATCCAGAAAAAAAAAAAAAAAAAACAGTAAAAAGTTAATCCTGAAAATGAAACAAAAAACAATATCAAGCATTAAAACAAAAAAGCAAAACAAAAAAAAAATAAATACCTACCTAGAGCTTTGACAAGTTCCTTCACGGAAAAACCCTGGAGTTCCGAAGCAATACCCACTCCTTCCTTCTTTGTAGATTTCTGGGAACCTGGTGTCGGCGTGCTTCCATTTGTTTCACACGCCGCCTTCCCGGATTTTGAAGGACCACCTTTATTACTTGAACTTGGACTCTTCCGAGGGTAAGTGAGATCGTTGTAGACCATGAATGGGTTTGCACCATGTCTACCTTCATTCCCCATACTGCCTCCTCCTCCTCCTTGACTATTTACTAACGGACCATTTGTCTGGCTAGCTGACCGGCCATACCATGATTGTCCAAAGCTGGAACTACGTTCTGGTGTCTGGTGGGATGACGACTGACCAAATACAGACGTATCATTGCAAGAACCTGGAATGATTATGAAAGTAATTTTAACAAACTCATATATATATATATATATATAAAGCTGTGTGTGTGTGTCTGGTCATGAATAGGCTCCTATATGGTTGACTAGTTTAAATAAATGATCACATATAATGATAGATGTATCGAGACACAGGAATGGGTATGTTTGATCTGGTAGATCGGTGGTTCATTAAAATTGTGGGGTCTGCGTTCGTGCCTGGTCCACAAAGTATAGAAATAAAAAATTTCAAAATTAAAAAAAAAAACGTTTACAAGTGTTTTTGATATAGATGTACATAATACTTTGATAAGCATGTTTTAACTTAAATAGGGATGGTATAATAAAATTATGGGATGTTCATTCGCACCTGACCTCCATAGAATGGAAATATGTCACAAAGTTTAACAAGGTTTTTTAATATGGATCCACAGAATATTGTGATAAGTGTTTCAGTGTGAACAGGTATGGTATAATAAATTATGGGGTTTATCTATTTTATTTTTACTTTCATCATATTTTGCTTTGGTTTTGATACCCCCAAATTCAACCCAAATTTACAACCCTTCCTTTTCATAACCTATCATACTTTCATAAATCAGAGTCCATTTTCTGTAGGCTGTTTTTGAACCCAATCAACGACGAGTACTTTTGCTAGTATATATATAAAAGTGAAAGTGTCTGTCTGATTGTCTGTGTACATTTCTCTACACAATAACTCAGTCAATTTTCAGTCTACAGACTCGAAATTTGATATACAGCGTAGTGAGATTTGGGAAAATCTTTGTAATCAGTTTTCGGATAGAAATTTGGCTGTTAAGGGGTCAAAGTTCAACGATTTCACCTTTGAGAACTCTACTAAACTCCTCTGCCAATTTTGGGTACAAACAATTGAAATAAATTTGACCTCTGCAGTCTACCAAATTACTCAGACAATTTCTGGTCTAAACATTTGAAATTTTACATAAAGAGTATTCAGAGATAGGGCGAGCTTTTTAATCGGTTTAGGTCGAAAATTTGAGGTACAAATATATAAATGTATGTATGTTTGTAATAGATGTCACAGTAACATTGGTTATAATGTATACGAAATCTGGACAGATTAAAATATCATATTTAAGTGCATTTTACAGCCGAGCAAAGCCAGGCGCCCCCACCCCTGCTAGTATATATATATATATATATATATTTGTAGTCATTGACATACAGTCCTGTTTCATTGTATCACAATCATCAATGCCATTAGACTAGCACCTCTCCCAAGCCAAGGTTTGACCCTAGAACGATCGTGTTGATAGTCAACAGATCTATCGATTGACCCACGGGGGCATTCGTCCACCACTTTTATAGTGCTCAAACCGTTTATAAACAAACAGCGAGCCTCGCATTTTTCAGTTATATATATATATATATAAGAGAAAGAGAGATTGTATAATTTGTTTATACAAATATTGGCTACATATAAGCATACATGTTTCAGCTGTGATTTCTTTTAAAATCCAATGTCATCAGCCAACTGTCAGGTCAATACATGCGTGCGTGCATGATGTTGAGTCTAAAAGAGCTAAAGTAACAAAGGAATTTGGTTTTGAAATAAATGGTCATGTGACCAAGTTATGCCCAATTTCAGATCAATTCATGACTTTTGCTGACTGTTCAAGACGAACAGAATTAATTTTCATCAAAATGATTTAGGGGAGAGCGATACAGTGCATAGCTTTAAGACATTGTCGGAAATAATGTAAATCGCTTAAAAATGTAACCATATTGGTAAGAGAAATTTAACTTACTCGCAGGACCAAATGAGAACATTCGAGCTGGCCAACTTGAGCTGCGTCCAAAGCCTGAAGGAGTATATAAAAAAAAAATAAAATACAATAAAGTGATGTGGAAAAAGATTTATAAAAAAAAATGTGCTTATGGATAAAAAAAAAAAAAACACGTATGAAATATTAGCCCTTTATGGCGTGGTTGAACTAATTCTTCAGTCGTAAATAAATGAACGGTATGAATAAAGTGAAAATTGATTCAAACACGCCTTGAAAGAATACGCTTGGCCCATGAACATTCCAGCATTTCAAAATAACACTGCAGACAGACAACAAGCGGATTATTTACCTTTTTTTCGTCAATTTAGAATCATGGCGAGGAAAAAAAGGAAAAAGATTTATAAAATTCTGAGGATAGAGTCTATCTCCAAGATATTAATTTAAAAAAAAAAATATTTAAAGTAAATACATAGTCACACACTTTTAGAAGACATTTATTTTGAATAAAATTTAAAAGATAAATTTAAAAACTTTAAATGTCAGGAAAATGATAAAAATCATTTACTTTTTTTGTTGTTATAAATCTAATATTTTGTTAAAAATAGCCTCACCAGGGTAATAAATAAGTCCGGTCCGTAGTTTTTTTTGTTCTTGTTTTTTTTTTTTTTTTTTCATTTTGTTTACAAAATGATTTTATCATTTTCCTGACATTTAAAGTTTTCAAATTTATCTTTAAATTTTATTCAAAATAAATGTCTTGTAAAAATGTGAGACTATCGTTTCACTTTAATTTTCCCCGCTCGAACAAAGCACATGTGAAAAAAAACAGACAGCACATACATTCAACTTCTTTTCTTCTCTGAGGAATCATCTCCTTCATAACAAAATGAAGAAAAAAAAACAAAAAAAAAAACAAAAAACAAAACAAAAAACAAAACAAAACAAAAAACAAAACAAAAAACAAAACAAAAAAAAAAACATGGACCTGACTTATTACCCTGATGAGGCTACTTTTAGCAAAATATTTGACTTACAACAAAAAAGTAAATAAAAAATGATTTTATCATTTTCCTGGCATTTAAAGTTTTCTAATTTATCTTTTAAATTTTAAATATTTATTTTCGCAGTATTGAATTGTAATTTGGCTTTCAAACATATCACGGCAAACAACTCTCACTTTCATATTAAAAAAATTTATTTTTTTTAATTAAAGGCAAAAGTTGCCAACCAAAATCTTGTTCATAAGTCCAATGGAAATAACATCAACCCATAAAAATAATTCCACCTTAAAGGGAGATAACGTTAGTCGGCCTTACACTTACATAAAAATGGGTTCTTGTCCAGAATTCGTATATTAAAAAGAAAAAGAATGAAAAATTGGCGCTTCTACACTATTGGGGTGAGATTTCGGAAATCGCAATACTGAATTTCACATGAAAACAATGGTATCTACGTATTCCTTACATTTTTAAGATGATTATATCCAAAAATTACGAAAATCAATAAGGTAAAAAATTATTTATTAAAGAGAATGAAAAATAGAATTTAAAGAAAATGATCGTAAAACACAAAAGAGTTTAAAAGGGAGGTAAGTTTCTGTTTAGATTCAAACAGGATGGCAGCAATTTTTCTCCTGCTAACACGATTAAAGTTATTTTTTTTTTTTAAATAATTCAGTAATAAATATATTTGGTTAATTTCGACTGCATAATTTGGAAGCTACCATTGTAATTTATTAGAATTGACAAAAAAATCAGTTGAAACCATTATTTTTTTTTTTTTATCTGAAAATTCCATTTGTCAACTGCAAAATCTCATCCCAATAATGTAGAAGCCCCAAAAATTTGCGTGGTGAAAGGAAAATATATTCCAAAAATCACATAAATTGGTCAAGCAGTATTATTTTTTTTTTAATTTTTTAATAAATCAAAAAATTAAATCTTATGAGGAACAGAAGAGCAGTTGTCTTGTTTGCCATTTTAAAAATAGGGTACTCGTACAGTTTAATGAAGACATTAAAAAATGAAAATATCGAAAAAAGGTTATATTGTACGTATCCGTTCTGGACTGAAGATCTCTGAAAAAACTTTCATTTAATTTGATCGAGTAGATTTTTTTTTACAGCGGAAAAACACGTTTTTATGAGAGCTCGTTGAAGGTAGCCATCTTTGAATTTTTTTAACACGCCACGGGGAGATAACTCAGTTTAGAGCGGCGACACTCCCTCCCCATCTCTAATACAAGCTTTTCTTCCTAAAAATCGAACCTTTTGCTCGGTATCATAAATTGTTTTGTCGTTGTAAAGAAAAAAAATTACTTGATGAAATTAAGTGAATCTTTTTTCAGAGAACTTCATTCCATAACGGATACGTACAACCTTTTTTTTTTTTTTTTTTTTTTTTTCAATATTTTCATTTTTTAATGTCTTGATTAAACTGTACAAGTACTAAAAATAGTTTTAAAATGGAAAAAAAAAAGGGAGATAACTCAAGAATTAAATTTTTGAGTGATCTCCCTTTGGATTTCCATTAATCATTTATAAATGACTAGCAAAGAGTACCCAGCGTTGCCCGGGTGTTTTTCGGTGTGTGTGTGAAAAAAAGAGGTGGGTTTGAAAAAAAAAAGGAAGCTTTTACGATGCGCAGTTGGAAAATAGTGTGAAAAAAAAGAAACAGGTGATGTGACGGCGATTTTGTGCGGGACAGTTTTTAATGAGGTCAATAAAAACCCGCTCCCCCGTCTGATATGACGAAGTCGACACTGGCTCTGGGCCTGTGATTAGAGTCGAGTTCGCTTTTGTTTATACCGAAAAGCGAATGTAACGCGTGCCGATGCGGGAAATGTGGAATAATTAAGGTTTGAAAGTGAATAAAATTAAATAGACAGGCGAGGTCCGTGGGTAACTCTGAGATATTACAATTTATGGATGATATAAACAGTTTTAAGAAGTTGTGAAGCGAGCGAGCGCTTTTCCGAAAGAAGCCTTTTGCAGGCACACAAACATACACACACATTTTCGCTTTTATATATATAGATTTTATTTATAAAAATAAAACTACTAAATCAATTTATACGATAGTTGAAAGACAATATTTCCATCATGGGTATGTACATCATACAGATTTTTCTTTATTTTATTTTTTTTTTTTTAATATTTGGGGAATTTTTGGACAAAAACCAAATTTAATTCTACTGCATCTACTACAAATTATCTGTACTTTTCATTTTAGAGTTCTAAACTGTTAACTATTGGGACGAGCAATCTTTTTGTAACCTTGCCCCAGCACAGAATACTTACCGTCACTCTTTTGCCCAAACATTGGCAGAGTATTGTACTGCGCCATGGAAAAGTCAAATCCTTTGGCTGAATTCGTCGGGAAAGTGTTAAATGAAAACGGATTCCTACGAGCAAATCCATCAGGGAATCCCATGTTGGCTTCATGCTCCAAATAAACAATGTCCTCTCGGTCGCGAGAAAGGGACCACGCTTCTCCTTCGGTCAAATCACAGTCGCAGTAGTGGGAAATGCTCTCGGCATCTAGCTTCACCCAAGTGCCATCATGATTTGTTGTCTACAAGAAAAAGAAAATCAGATTAAATTTTTTAAAAAAGACAAGTTTCTGAATTTTTTAATTTAAAAAAAAAAAAAATAAATAAAAAAATAAAAATTTTTTTTTTTTTTTATTTCATACACAGGACTCATCACTTAACAAAGCCTGGAGGCCACTCAAGGATAAGGGTTGATGAGTGTACGGACGTAACTGAGAAAACAGCGTATTAAATGTTAGTGGTGGAAATAGGGGCTCAACAAAAACTTGTTTACATTAGAGTTGAAGGTTACCATGCTATAGTCAGCCGGAGAGCAGGCCAGCAAAACAAAGTTTCTCAGGTGAGAAGAAGCTTTGTTCAAGAAATTTGTGTTTGGATTTAGTAGGCACAGATGGGGAGTGGAGGAAAATGTTGATGGTTGTTATATCTAGACGAGTGAGGTTTTTTGTGAAAGTTTGGTAAGGGTGGGTGGGGGGGGGCATAGATTCATCATTGTGAACCCAGGTGGTTCTGATTTGTTGATAAAACTCTGATTTAGTTTTTTAACAAGATTTATTTAAAACAAAATAGTTTTTTGTTTTTCCTTTTTACTCTTTTTCAACCCCAAACAAGGTATATTGTCACTTGGACGTGAGAGGGCTACTAATTGGGATCATGTATACAAGGGCACTATCTCAC